>NC_142621.1:18502954-18805985 GCF_059453375.1 Lepisosteus platostomus | reverse complement strand
GTAATGTTAACTCCCAGGAACTTAAAACTGCTGACCCTCTTCACTGCAGTCCCATTGATATAGGCATCACCATGCCATGATTATGGGTCTAGAGGAGCATTGCTGTCTTGTAGGCTGATCTTGTTAGGTCTCAGAAGTTAAGCAAGAATGAAACTGGTCTGTAATGTGGTGATACAGCCCTAAGGAAAAAGACATTGCTGTTGTAAGTGGTGTTGTTTGTACACAAGTTGTTGACACTCTTCCCTCTGGACCAGAATTTCCAAATCCCAATGCCCTGCTGTGGTGACCAATACCCTAGTGTTGCTACTGACAGCACTGTGCTGTACCAGCTACAATCCTTCAGATGAGATATTAACCTAACATCCTGACTAATTGGTCATCAGTGATTTGATTATGTCAGTGTTAATGCTGAGTCCTAAGTAAACTCAGCATTTATACAATCTAGCATTCATAGATTCTCCCTCAGTGAAGTAGCTTCTCACTTTCTGACCTAATTTGCTAGGTAGTGCACAGTGGCTGCATTTGTCACCCAAATGTGTACTTAACTCCAGTGGTAGATGTGTCTCCTCCTATATGTCAAGTGCCTTGGAATCTATTGGGCTAGAAAGTGTTGTTGCTATAATAATGATGATGACAACAGTAACCTTGCATTTTGTTTGAATGCTCTCTTAAAATTTAATGAACCAGGGTTCCCAAAACAACCGTGGTGTTAGACTTTACTATGACTATGCACCTTAATATAAATGTAGCTCAGTATGCATAACTGAGGTGCTAAATTCTTTTACCCTGAGAATGACACTGAACTCAATATTCACCATATGATATAACTTACATGTTAACAGCTTTTCTCCTTGCAGGCTAGAAAAGACAGAAATTCTTTTTCTTTTGTGTTTGAGACCTAAACAAATATATTTATTATTAATCAAAGAAAATAGTTCTAAAACAATTAGAATAGTTGTGTTCAGGAAAAAAGCAGAAAAACGTAAGTCCCAATGTTATACTGTATGTATGGCTAATAAGGCAAAAAAAAAAAACAGCCGCAGATACTCACTTTCAAAGTATTTTAGTATAATAATAATAATAATAATTATTATTAATAATAATTGCTTACACTTAGCAGCCATAGTGCGCCAGAACGCTCACCACACATCAGCTATCAGTGGGTGTTTTCAAAACATTTTATTTTTTATATACAATATGTCACAGTTTAAATTCCCTATATTCTGATAATAGATTTGAAAAAGTCATAATTAATAAGTAGTATGCATGCTTTTTTAAGTTTAAATACGAACGTTTTAAAAAGTAGAATTTATTTTCTGCTATCTATAGAAATAGTTTTCATCATTAAAAAATAACATGGTATTGATGACTGAACCGCATCCGCATTTTGGCCGCTGGGAGTGCTGTTACAGTATATAATCCCATGAAAACTTGGAATTTCTTCTCCAAGTTGGACTCCTTGTAAATGTGGAGGCAATTACTGAAGGGGGCCGAGTTAGTTTTGGGTTACTAAGTGCGGGGGGGAAGTAGGAGGAAGAAGGATTCATAAAACAGAAGGCGATCAGCATGCAGTTCAGAGTGCTCCGCTCGGTTCAAACCATTTGTACGGACGAGAGTTGCACAGAATCCCCCATTCATTATAATCTAGAAGTAGTCCACTTTTTTCTTGTTTCTTACAGCGACGGGGACGCATCGAAGAAGCCTGCAACAGCTCAAGCTTCTTAGGTTTCTTCATTTTTTCTTAAAAAGGGACATTGGTGTTGAATAAAATAAGGAGCTTAAACAAACGGAAAACACATCGGTCCATAACTAAGGTAAACTTTGCTGGTAGAAGTACAGTAACTGTAAATTAAAGAGTTTTTTAGAACTTCTCACGACGAGTTTTCGTTGTTGAAAAGTAGATTTAGGGCTGACTCGCTGTACACATACTAGTGTTTGCGATTGCCGTATTTTTGTCTTGGATTTTAAATAAAGAGAAAGTTTTCTCAAATGCAAAACTACATGTACGAAAAAGCAATGGCACCAGAGACCAGGAACGGAGGAACAGCTACGTTAAATAATAACAATAATGGCAAAGACAACAGCAAGAGGAAATTGCTAATCTGCATGGACATCTTCTGTTTGATTTTGGGTGAGTATAACATTAGTGTTGTCATGTATTTTGAAAAAAAAAATACTGTTAATATGCCACAATTTTATTTTGGATTTCGCGTATACAGTACAGGAAAAAACCATTCAGAACAATAATACAGTACTGTAAATTAAGTTTGTCGTGTTATGATTTTTTTGTTTGTTTAAAGTAAATCCTATGTTATAATACGACTCTCAAACACAAGTGATCGTAAAATAGTGAGTTGACATTTATATATTTAATACTAGTTTTTCCAAAAGTGAATTTAAAATTCATCATTTGTTATGATTGGACGTGTTAAAGCTCAACTCTTGTGTGAGACTTTTTTTAAGTAATTTGTTAGGAATTTAGTTGTAGTTGCACTGCTGAAAGGACTGCTATATTATTTTTTTAACGAGGTTGCACAAATGTGTGTTGTCTAGGTTAATTTGTCAAACTAAAGTAAGGTAGTTTGGCTAGCGTTAATATAGGTTATAAACTCAAAACATTACTGATGCATTACTACATCAGAGGTGAACTGTATGCACAACACATCTTAACAATTGTATTTCTGGAGATTCTTGGGATCACTATTTCTGGAGATTCTTGGGATCACTATTTTATTTGATGGAATCCAAATGTTTACGCAGATAAACGGCGGCAGTTTTGAGCACTTCAAATTAGCATGGTCTGGGGTAAATTTCTCTAGTTTATCAGAACTAACAGAAGTATACCGCCGTTTAATTTTATCTATCCTGTAGCCTAAGAGGTGCCATCTCCGTCCGGCATTCTGACGGCGAGTTACATTAAACATGACTTTTTTTAGTCGATAGCTCGATTTTCATTATATCCCCAGCCGCAAGCTATCTTATGAAGAAAATTACTTTCCACTCTTAACTCATGATATCATGTTTCAGGTGTTTGAAGAGATTATTTTTATTTAGTTTAAAGAACTAAAAAATATAATTTTAATTGACGTGATTTCGGGTAGTTGGGCTCATTGTATTCGGAATGTTTGTATTATCAAAAACACTAGTTAAACTCAGATGTTTGAGAATGCCTAATTTGTGAATTTAGTGGAGTTTCTTACATAGCTAGCTTTAACACAAAATAGGCATGATTTCATAATTAACGTTGATTGTGCGTTGTAAGGTTTCGCTAAAAAAAAAGCTCGATTTCTTTTTTTGGTAATATTTTGTTCATATGTTCAGAGTAATAGCGTGTAATCAACAGTTTGCTTGGTGACCGTTATTGAAAACCGTATCCCCCATACCGTAGCACTACCTTCAGGTTACATATTTAGTCTTCAAGTTCTAAAATAGATGTCTCTTTTAAGTTGAGTCAGCACAACTCACATAATGTTTAATTTACCTTTTCTTTATAGGAAATTACCTTTAATTTATAGGAAGCTTTTTTAGCATTTAAATAAGGCACAGTTGCCTTTTCATTCAGGTTAATGTGCAGTATGATAGCGCTACATGCTAGTTGTAGTTGTCCTTATTTGTTGCATAGTAATACATTACATACACTGAGCATGTGAACAACAACGTTGTTGGTAATTGTGCTTGTGATTAATGATTGGCTTTGAAAAAGTAATCCATGACTACTATCCAATTTACACTGTACAAATTGTGGAAGAACAACCTAATTTGAATTTATACAATAAAAGCCTAAGAGTACCTAAACATGTGTAGTACTGTAGTGTGGACTCGAAAATATTATTATTCCTAAACACTAATTTGATTAAATCTACCTTTAGGTAGATTAACTCATGGTTGACATTTTCCATATCTCCAGTCTTCATACCCAAGCACCAGGCACTCTATGATTAAGATGGTGCTAATGACAGTAACACTGAATAATTCAAGGCCAAGAGGTGATGACAGCTTCATTCTCTGCAGATAACTCATCACATATGAGCAATCCAGTTACTCTTTCACTTAAACCTATAGAAAAGCACAAGTAAAAAGTGACAGAAGCAAATTTTGTTTTTGCTTTGTATTGAATTAAAAAGTAGGTGTGGAATTGTAACAGGTGAGTCAAATTCTATTGAATTCAGCTTCAAGCTCTACAAAATGCCTCGCATATATTTTCTCACTCACTTTAAAAATCATTTCCATTTCAGGAATTTGTTTTTAAGGTCATGGAACTTTATAAGTGAGCAGGTGTAGCTGTGGACATGTTGAAAGCTTACCCAATGTGTTTTCAGGTTAACATGATCTAAATCCCTTAATTTGATTGGCATTCAGATAACTGTATGGTGTAGTGTTTAAAAAAGCTATCAGGTGGTTGTAAAAGCATGAGATATCCCACATTAGAAACATATTTTTCTTTTGCTGGAAAATGTAATTTGAAAGCCCATCTGTTCATTTTATAGACCTTGTCTAAGGTGCTATTTTAATAGTGTTTATATGTGTGTCTAAGGTGCTTGTGCAAAGCAAATTGGAATATTTCAAGGAATTCTAGGTTGATATTAGATTCTTATTTTTTCCTAATAATTGAAAAGAATGTGGTTTAAATCATACATCAAAGTTAAAAAAAATTATGCAACCATGCTGAACATGGAGAAGCTGTCTTGTTTTGTAATATTCACTGGAAAAAAAGCACTCTGGGTTATTTGGGTAATAATCCTATATTATGACCAACTGATACAGTTGAAGAGCAATTGATTTTAATTCGTTTTATGTAGTGAGATCAAAACCCTGTCCAAGATACTGCCTGAATGTTTCATCTCTTTATATAAGCTGGGCATCTGGTCCTCATTACTGAGAGCTGATGTTTCATAATGCAGAAAGTTACAGCTTTCTGCTTAAGTTCTTTTGTGAGGGGGGCACTGCAGATTGACATAGTAGTTTATTTTGCCAGTTTTTTGGTTTTTAGCAGCTGAGCGAGTGTTTCTGAAATCACTGTGAAATTTAAAGAAGTATATACCTTTTAGCATATCTTTAATTTCCCAATAAAATATCGTTACAGTTTTAAAAAAGGCCATGTTTTGAAGGAACCTTAACTGATAAATCTCACCTTAAATGACAAAGTGCTCATCTGTTTTCATAACACTTCAAAGTAGGCAATTCATAACACCATAGGCAATTTTGTATTGTCTACTAAATTTAACAAAATTTAAATTTGTTAAATTAGGTAGAGTTTACAATTAAACTTTAAAGTGTGTTTATAAAATCTGCTGGAAAGCAGACTATTTCAGACTTTAGTTAAATTATCTGGTAAATGATAAAGCCAACACAAGGCCAACAGGCAAATAAATATAATATTTTTCAAGAATGAGGTTATGTGAGGTTAAATATTTCAGCTGGGAAAAGTGTTTTTTATATATATCAGGTTGGAATGTGTAATACAGTGAAATTATGTAGTGACATAATGAGTATTATTTGGCATCTTTGATCTCTGCGGACAAGATGTTCAGGATACACAGCATTATTGCTGTTGCCTCTTATTAAATTATTGTTTATGTTAGTTTGGTACTCTGTTATGTTCTTCATTAATTTTAACATAAATCTCTGCTGACTAACACTTTTTGAAATCTGTTACAATGGCTTCATTTGTAAAAGCATAATGGGACATGAGCTTCTACAAAGAAGTGAGATAAGCTTATGCAAAAAACAGTACAAAACTTGCATTAAACTAGTGGGAAGGTAAGGTCTGTGATTGTGGCCTCTGCTCCATACGGGATGTTTGTGACGGAAAGATGATCTCATAGGTCTAATTACAAAAGACTTTTCAGGAAACAGCAATTCTATAATTGACATTCACCTATGAAACATTTGTCTGGATAAAGAAAGGCACTAGAACAAAGAACCTGGAAAGCATTCAAGGTTAGTCTCTTAAAACTGGACAGTGACTCTGCCTCACAGCTTAAAGTGAGACTGCAAAGGAACAACTAATAGGTCTTCTCTTGGATTTAACCTATTACTTGTTCCTTTGCAGTCTATGCATGCTGATGCACCTACCCACCTGAACTACTTAAAGTGAGACTGTCCACCCAACCTTGATTATATATATATATATTTTTAAGTTTAGCATTAATCCTTTTAAAACATCTGAGATATCAGAAGCCTGTGCTTATCATTTGCAGAACTCAGATGTCTTTTGGGTGAAATCTCAACATAATTTTTAGTTAACAGTTCTCCAGCAGATATTAAAGTTGAAATCGGTTTTGAAGCAGCTGCCTTTACAGCGCAGGTTTTCATTGGAATAAAATCATGTGAATGGGGTATGAGGTGAACTGAAGAAAAATGGAAATAGCTTTCTGTCACATAAGAGCATAACACATCCAGCTTAACTCTCTTCAAATTGTGTGCTAACTAAAATTCCTGCAAGAAAGTTTCTAAATGGAATTTCCCAGTACAGGTATATATCAGTGTAGTACGTTATATTGCATTGTGTTTCTATTTATATACTCAATACCGTCACAGTCAAGTACTCTTAGGAAGCAGAAAAGATTAAGAAAAAGCAGAGTACATGGAAATGTCTTAATCAGATCATTTTGTTTTACTTTTCCTTTTTACTTCTGAATGTCTCTGACTGCCCTCAATTCTAAATGTTTTCCAAAATTTCTAACATTCCTTGTCTCCAATGCCAAATAGTACTGTTGATGTGACATCTGGTATAATTTTGAAATGTGTGTATGGGGGGGGAGGGTGGACTGGGTTAAAACAAGTCTAGTTTGGATTGAGGTGTGGCTCAAAGTGCTCTGAAATGCAATACTGCACTGTCTGACCCACTGCCGTGCCACTCGTGTTTAATTTGTGAATAATTCCCTGGACCCCTGGTGCCCTACATATTTTCAAGTGGGAGTTCAAAGGCTTTGGAAAAAGTTTATTGCTCACTTACAGTAACTGCTTGATTTGTCCACCATGTCTCTTAGTGGGGCTAAATACTGAGCTGTGCATTTGTAAGATGCCTTCTGTACAGAAAATAACTACTTTAGTCTTTTGGCATGAAATAGAGTATTCTTTGTCACTTAGGCTAGCAGTGATATACAGAACACTTAAAATAAATGTTACTGGCAACTGACATTTGGAAATTGATCTTTTGCATGAGGAGAGTTTTTTAAGTATACTCAGACATTGTATTTCTACATAGGTATGGTGACAAAATAGAAAATGAAAGAAACTTTGTAGCGAAACTGCTATTTGAAATTTTCAGCTAGTATTTTTAATGTAAGCTGTAATAAGTAAAGGTTTGAAATACAGTTTTTTGGGGGTTCACTCACAGGTATGAGAGGGAATGTAGAAGTAAATTGATCAGCTATATTTTAAAGGTATTGGTAGCTTTTCTCACTGCCTATTGGAAGATAGAGCTTATGAGCGAGAAGCTTACAGTAATCACTACAGAAACTGCAGTGGTGGGAAATTTGGTTTCATAGCAGATAGTAAAATAAGTATTGCCATTCCTTTCAGGTATGGTAACCAGCCTATGCCTAAACTTCAATTCTCTCAGAAAGTCATGGACACAGAACTTCATGCGGCCTTACTTATAAACTTGTGTGTTGTGTGTATATTCAAGTGGCAGTGTAGTATTGATAGCTACATTTTAAAAAAGTTTTCCATAAGGCATTTATCCAATAAACTGCATGGAAACTACAACAGCTTTACTGTGTTTTCTCCAGTGTACCGATCTTGAGACATTGTGTATGTTCTTATGTTAAGGATTAAATGGGTAGAGTTCCTTTATTCTCAAGGTTAGCTGGTAATGACTGTACTCAATAATATGGCTGTGTTCACATGCATTACATAAACAGCGTGTTGGTTTAAAATTCTTTTTGGTTTTGTGGCTGGCTACAAAATGACTAAATTATATACCTATGAGGTTTCTGAGGGATAAAGTTACTTAACATACTAATTATAAGGGGGCATATACAGTAGTCTTACAGAATTCCTGTATTCTTCCTGGTATTTTGACTTGTTGTGTATTTTGCTTGCATAGTGTGTGGTGTGGTGTTTGGTTAAGTATGTGTCCCACGGTGCTCCTTTGTATTGAGTCGGCAAAGGAATGGGCACCAGGAGCAAGAGTGCAGGCTGCCAGATGAAATAGTTTTCCTGATAAAAAACAGTTACATGCCTGTTTGTTAGGGATTTGAATACTTAATTACTGAGGTCCCCTTTTATGGTATAAGAGGGTTAGTATGCCTGCTAAAAGGCTTGAAATGTGGAGCAGTGGGCCCGAATGCTATTGCATCCAAGAGTTGCTTATTTGCAGCGCTCCTGTGAAGTCCTATAACACTTGCTAATGGAAAAGAGGAAAGAGACTGTCAGCTTTCAGGAAAAACCTGGCAGTCCCAGGAAAGACCATGGGTTTGTTTGTTTCCATAGGCAAGGTCAAATATACTATATATACTGTATATGTAAAGTTTACCACAGCTATGACTATAATTATTTAAACTATAAAATTGGAAATGTGGATTTAAATTTAAAATGAACTCTAAATTTTTCCATGCAGAAAAAATGTACATGCCAGAACTGAATTTATTATTATAAATACTGTTGTAATTGTGATGTTAATATTAAGGTGTTTTTTGTCAATTACTGTATTTGATATTGACATTCTTAAACCTTTCTTAATAATACTGTGGATTCAAACAGTGTACTATAATATCCTAAATCTGCTGAATGCTTTTCGTAAACTTTCACTTTATGATTGCTTAAAAACAGACACTGAATCCTTTTTTACAAAAAAATGCATTTCACCTAGGAATCATAGTGCTTTCTGTTAGATGTTGCGATTAAACGTCACTGACCTCTGATCACTGACCCATGCTCAATATCTGCTTTTTATTAACAAAGAGGTTCTGGATGCCCAGTGCTCCTTGTCTTTGCTTTTGTGCTGATTCAATCTACAATGTTACATACAAGGGACTCGCCCAGGTAGGTCCACAGTCCTTGTCTGATTAGTTTGCATCTGAGAGAAGAGCTTTCCACAAACATTTCCCTTAGAGAGGCATCCCTAAATTGACAGTGGTGGCAAAGCCAAGTGTGGATTTCACAGTGACTAAGAGCAGAATGGGAAATGCCATGTAAATCAAAGGTAAATATTTTACTATGGCAGGAAAACAAGTGATTTCTGTTTCAGAGCAGTTTGATACTTTTCTGAATTATTGAGCCTTGCATATATCCTTGCAAATTTACTCAAAATCGGAGTAACGCAAATACAATATCAAATGCTTGATGTTTACATCCTAGAGCTCAACGAACCCATGAGACATAGTCAATGAGTGAAAAACATTATGCAGTAATTATAATAATTAAAGGAATTATATATAAATGAATCTTTGCACACTCTGCACATAAATCTCAGATTGTTCCAAGACAAGTAAATATAATCAGTGAACCCTTCAGTTCTACTGTATATCATCATATTCTTTCTTCAAGCTAACTGGTAAAACAGAATATAGTCAGTGGCCCATACTCCCTTTTAATCAAGGCCTGTTTTCTTGCATTACTTGACTCAGCATCCTTTCAATCAGTCCACTGTCTCGTCCTGTTTGGATCCCAGGGGTGTCATTCTGTATCCTCAACAATAGCTTATAGAGGCGGAGAGAGGCTCGCTGACAGGCACAATGCCTCCTTTTGTGGCGTCAGAAGGCCCTGAATGACTTTCATTTGCAAGTGCAAATGGTCCCATGTGGCTTTGCTGGTGTTGCTGTACTTAAAACCTTTGTCCTGAGCTGCACTTTTCTGTGCTGTTTCTCTGTTGGTAACACATGTACTAGTCCACGTTTGATTCCTGCGAGTTTTGGAATCCCCTTGTTACAGCGGCATACATTAGTTAAGCTTTTTTAGAAAATTCCTATTGGTTAGTGCGGTGGCGTCACAAATAAAATAAGAGTAGTAAATATTGAGTTTTAATTTCGTTTTACACAAGCAACACATGTTTAAACCCTTTTGGTTGTATACACTATTTGCCTGTTATTGCCTTTGAAACCATGTTTTTGCATGTTTCTGTGCTGCAGCACTTGATGACTACACTTGACGGGTCACCCCAGTAATTGCATTTCCCTTACTCTATAATGGTCCCAATTAGGTTAGCAGTGCTTCAGACAATGGGACCCATCAACAGTTTCCACACACATAAAGGCAGGACATCCCTTGTCGGCAAAAGTTTTTCTTGCTTTAGTAGCCTGGGTGTGTCTGCATGTTCACAGCCCCAGACATGATCAGTCAACAGTTTTTAGGGTTGCTGGCTAAACTGTGGTTCAAGGGAGTTTACCACAAGAAGGAAATGGTGGAAGTATTTAAGAGATTGCTTCCCACCTTAATAAAGATCACAGTCCCTGTGTGAGCAGGTTCAAGACTCTGCTGTCCATTTTGCAGTTTTTCCTCTTCGTTTTGCACAATAAAGCCTTAATTGGGACCTGCAGGTCACAGGGGATCAGGCACATGAGACATGTTTAATAAGGCATATTCATAAGGCATAATCATCGCTAGTTGCGTAGTACTTTTAAATTAGATGTCGTTATTTTGGCAGTGTATAGTATCTAATGTATGTAGTAGCAATGTATAGTATGATGTGTATATAAGCTGTTCTTTCTAGTGCTGGAGCTTTTTCAGTCTGCTTAACAAATCCCATCATGGATATATTACTGATTTAACTGTTTTTAAGAAGTGTCTCAGATGTCCTTCTTTTTAGAAAATAATTTATAAGCAAGATGGTGTGACTAAAATATAAGTTCTAAAAAATATTTTTAGCGTTCTTTGTTGAAAAACAGTGTCCGTAGTGATCATTCTTCCTTCAGTACAAATTAGTTCTCATACGCATTACAAAATAAACAGGGGAAAACATGTAGAAATTTCCATTGATAATATTTAAGCCCCCCCAAAAGAGAGAAATTGTTAAAATTGATAAATATGTCTTTGTTTTTTTATTGTAATGTATTGAAAAATAAATGAAGGGGTCTTGGAAGAGAAGCTTTTCATTCATTGTGATAAGGAATCTATTTTAATATTACTTTCCTTCTTTGGCATATGAGAATGTGCTTTATAGACTGGAATTTGTTGTTTATTTACTTGTGGAAAAATATTTGTTGAAATGGTGCAGTGTTTCTATATCCTGGTTGACATAATATGGAATTTCAGAGTAAGGATCATGCCTACACAAGAAACCACCCATGCCTGTGAAGACAACTTTTACTGCAATTATAGTTTATCACATTTAATCAGTTAATTGAATATAGTGCCGTTCTTTTAGTTAACCAGAAGCTGATAATATATTTTGGTTAATATAGAGTTGCACATCATTTTTGTCATATTTAAATTAGCACATCTTTCAGATAAATAGTTTTTAGCTTTCAGCTAAAACAGAAACTGACTAAAGTGTAATTTTCATTAAAATAAGATCACATTTTTAGTTTCATTTAATGTGCTGCATTGAATTCTTCCAGTTATAAAGTGGACAGTGCACTTAAATGACAGGGAGTCAGTTCAGTATTAAGTGCAGTTATGCTAATCTCTATACATTATTCAAAACTTTGTTAAAATACATCACTAACCAGAAATCCATTACTTTAAACCTAAGTTACCTGGACTTCTGGGAAAAGGGGGAGCTTGGCACTTTGAAGCTAGGTGATTTATTGGCTTCCAAACAGATGAGAAGCATGCTTGTCTGTGTTCTCACATTGGATACCCGTGTCTATAGTTTAGCTGCTGGGAGCTATTTACCATCCTCAAACTCTCCTATAACAGTGTCTGTCTCTGGAGGTTGTGAACCTTCCGCTGTCATTAAAAAAGAACATCAGTGGCTCTCTGCCCAAGCATTCATTTTTCGGGACTTTTGTTTCATTCACAGATCTTAAAAAACGTGAGCCAGATGTCTCCCCTCTTATCTACATTGTGTCTGTCTCTCGTTTGGCAGTCTACTCCAGTGTGTCTTGGTCCCTTTCAACCTTTAGCTGCAGGGATGATAACTGAGTAGGGTGCTTTGCACTTCGTATCCAAGCCCTCATTATGATCTGCCCTCCATCACGTTGATTACACTGAAAACAGCTGAGAGAAATGGGTGGTGATATCATCAAACATCTCTAGTACTGATGATATGCTGCTTATCCTGTGGAGACAAAGCCAAACACAGGCAAATAGTGATACTGGTTTGCTTAAATCTTAAAATTAAACAATGGAGAGATTTGTGCACTTTCTATGTGCTAATGGTGTACATTTGAAGCTGTGTTTGGGTATTGTTTCCACTTCATGTACTTCACTTCTCAAACCTTTAAATTAATAAAAGAGAATTCTTTAGAAGGACACTGGTGGATTGGCAACTGCATAGCATGTTTGCTATTATCACTTATTATAGCTGGGCAGCAGTGGTTCTGCTTGAAGTTATCCAGGCAGCTTTTGAAAGGAAACCTTTGACTTAGTATAAGGAGTATGAGATTATTCAGTACATTTGTGCAAAGGCAACCATTGGAACACTAAAAGACTCATGGAGCAGAATTCTTTTTTAATTACAAATAAAGAAACAAATAGTGGCATTCAAAATCTTAATACAACCAAAGTCTTTACGTGCAGAAATGAAAAATTCAAATCACCCAAGGAACAATAAGGAATACACAACAGCTTACATCCAAAACATTTGAATTGTTTTGAAAAAAAAATGTTTACAACCTTTTAGTAAATCCGAACTGCAGTTAGAAGGACAATGTTTTTTTTCCTCAGTCTGCAGTTGTGTTCCTGTTTTTCTCTTTTAATTCACTGTGAAATCAACTGGCTTCACAGTCTGTACTGGATTACAGTATGACAGATGCTTTAATTCTGTGGTCAAGTGACGTGACTCTAACATATATCTTTTAGCAGTAATCCAGTCAGTTCGGTGGAGTACAACATGATATGCACACAGTTAAATTGAAAATATCATCTTTCTTAGAACATTTTGAAATGTAAAACTATCCTCGTATGTTTATGCTTATTTATTTATCATCTTGCATCAGTGGAATTAGTAGGATTTCAATGTCTTATAGCACTGGTGCATTTAAGGAGCTTCTCTAAGATCTGCTGCTTTTGTGGTATATTTTTCCTTGATGGGCTCATTAGCATTCCCTCCCCCCTTTCTCCTCTGAGCAGTCACATGAAAAGGATTTCTTATATGCTTATGGTGATTTTCTGTTCCTCATAAAAAAGTTAATGTTTAATACCAAAAGATTCAGGTTGCATTTTGCATTCTCAGGAGACCAGATAAATTTAAGGCCAAGCCATCAAAGTTGCAGACTGAGGTGGTGGAGGGTATGATCACAACTGGTAATATCGTCATTAAAATCTGTCTTATTCTTAAACTTCAGATTATCTGTTTCTTAGATTCTGTTTTTTATGAGTTGCTATAACTCCAGGCATTCTGTGATTTGTGATAAATGGAGCATTTGCAGTCTCTTCTCCAGATCTTTGCAAAGCCCCCACTGCCCCCTCTTCTCCCATCAACCCCTTGTTTTCTATGAAGTCTAGTTTGTGAAATAAAGCAGTATTCCCAGGCAAGCTGTTGCACTGCAGCTCTGTAGTTGGAAGTGATTATGTTGCAGCACTCAAAGTGCCTTGGCTGTATCACACAGGGGCGGGCATTTCAGAGAGGTTAAGGGTTCAAATGAAGGGTACAGAAATCAAGCTAGGGAGACTGAACAAAGACATCTTCCAGTATGTTTAAAATTAAACTGAAATTACAGCTGAAGATATCAGTGTAGCAGCTATGACCACCACCTGGTACACTACCCAGATAAATCAATATCACAATAATCATGTGCATAGGATCACACAGTGTTCCATTTACAGTGCTTTCTTGTCTTGTTGAAAGTGTATTTTGAGCTTTAGTTTGCTTTTACTCTGTGGTGCTAGCTAAAGTATTAAGGTAAATGAAGTTAATTCCATGCTGAAAGGTAAAAAGTATTTAAAATGCACAAGAGTTTGTCAGTGGGTTGTGAAACTAATCTCTGCTTCTTCATTTGCAGGCTGCACACTGCTTCAGTTCAATGCTCTAACCTCCTACAAGTCCATACTGCAAGCATCTTTGCAATATGGACTTGTTGGGTACAGAATCTTCTGTCAAATTTATCATATTATACTCATGAGTCAAGATTGTGGTCGTATTATTTCTGACGGTATATTACTTTTGCAAACAAATACTGTTAACAAAGAGTATATGTAAATTATGTGCTCTACAACTGTTTTACACATCCTTCTGTTGGCGAGGGGGAGTTTTAGAGAGAGGAGCTGCATTTATGTCTATTAAAAATTCTCTGAGTAAGCACATGTTTTCACGAGTGGACTGGCTCCATATCCTGTTTAATGTATTGAGAGAAGCAAAAAGGAAGGGATTGGCAATATCCCTGCAGCCTGCTGACATCAGCAGCCTTCATAGACAAAGCTATCTGAACAGGACTGGCTGACAATATGAGCTCTGGGAGAGCAGAATGTAAGGTGAGTTCAGACGGTGCACAGACCTAAGTTGAATTTGTTAGCATGGGAGCCTCCCCACAAAATGCAGTAGTACGTAACACTAAAGACGTATTTTCCACCATGGGCAAACTGCCTACTCCATCAAAAAAATCATACAAAAAATTAATTGCATTGACAATTTTCCTATTTTTAAGGGTTCCCGTTTTAGGCTTATTTTCACAGTTAATATACATTTTTGTTTATTTTTTAGCATTGCCATTTCCTATAAACCCAAAAACCACTTACTTGTCACATTGCTGTAATGTTTACTGAGGCATCTGGGAGGGAGCTTATGTACACACTATATTTTCCAAGAATGTCCAGTGTAGACATGCTCATTTCTGAGCTCTAATGCTGGTTGTGGTTCATATTAATCTTGGCATGGAGGTGGACATCTTGCATGGTAGTGAGGTATTTTTCTGTATGGCTCCTGCAATTAACCAGGACATGACAACACCATTTTGTTTTTGTTTATATGTATTTATTTTGCAACGCTCTTGGTTTATTTACCTATGAAAACATCATTTTAACACTTGTGGCCTCCTAGTGGGCAAACAAAATGCAAAGACTACCTTTGGTTAATTGCTATGGAGTAGAGGGATTTCACGCACAGTAAGACTGATAATGGTTTTTGTATGCATTTGTTTTTTGCTTTCACAGACACGTGTGTTTTTTCTTTCTTTTAGTCTAGTTTGGTCAATGATCATCTTTAAAAGTTTGTATCCTATGCATGGCTTGCATTTGTGCACCAAAAAGTCATTCCTCAATGCTGGTTTTCAGTTTCATTCCCGTTACACATTTCAGCATAGAGCCGCAGCCTCGTCTTTTGAAGCCAGTGGCCCCAGCCCTGTCAAGTCACTTGCACACTGTCCCGCTGAGGGGAAGACCAAGACCCTTAATAAAGTTCTTTAACACCTACCCACATTTTGGCCAGAAGTGAAAGGCCAGGGTCACAGCAGCATTAGTCTCAGTGTTAGGGTCCACTCTTATCATTTTTCCATTCATTGCCATAATCTCAACATGGATTCCAAGGGATAATCTTTCTGAGGAGCCTGTCTCACTGACGTGTGGAATGTGACATGTGACATATGTTTATAACATGGATCAGATGATAGGGCACCCATCAGAGAGTGTCAGCCCAGTTTAACACTCCAGTACTGGCTAATTAGGAATCCAATGCAACTTGTACGTGCAAAAAGGCACTTGTGTCCCCATATGTAAAACAACACTGTCCACAAACAAGGATTTCTTCAAATATATCAAATTAGAACAAGTCAAAGGTTTATTCCATGCAAAAAAAAAAAAGAGAATGGAATGGAATGGAATTTCAGCATGGAATAAACCTATTACTTGTTCCTTTGCAGATACCCACCTGAACTACTATCAAATTCGAATATGTGCTGAAGAGCAATTTTAACTTTTTTGTCATGGACATGTAACTGTTCTAATGTTCACACTGTTTACATGTTGTAAATCATTGATTATTGTAGAAAACTACAGGATTTTAAAACATTTAATTTAATTTCCACTCTTGGAGAACTATTGAACTGCTTTGTTTTGTTTACTTCTGCAAAACTGTTCTGTGATGTGGTGCAGATCCCTCATCCAGAGATTATAATTAAAAACGAAATGGCAACAATGTGCTGAAAAAGGTGTAAACTGTGAAAAAATATCCATTGAGTTTCACTAGGCATGAATTTTGTACAATTTGTGTTCAATGCAGATGCTGCCATTAACTTTACCTATGATATTTCACGTGTCATTGTAGGCACTTTGAGCTTTGTTACTGTGAACACATCGTCTTGAGCGTTTCAGTGTTTCTGTGCAGCCACCCGTGAAGAAGACACAAACCTGTCCCCCACATCACTTCTCTGGCTGTGGTTGGGCCTCCTAGTGATATGATAATTACTAGCTCCCTCTTCTCTAAAAGCTGCTTTATAGAGTTAGAAACATTTACTAATTAATGTACACTTCCCTGCTTCAATTCCCATAGCTACCGTCTTTGTTAATTTGCAGCGTATTGGTGTGTTTAGCAATCTGACAAACACACCAGGAACTTGGCACCCTGCCACTCATTCTGAGCAGAAGAATTCCTAGTGCTTATCTGCCTTGGACACTGGCCTCCAATCTAAGGCAGAGATTGCTTATGATAAATGTAATTAATGGAGAAAAAAACAGCCATCCTGGTTTCAATAGTGATTAGAATTACTGCTTTTATTACATATATAATACAGTTTTATGTTTCAAAATCTTAGTTTTAACATGCAAACATTTTACTATGTATAAACAGAAATTTTTACTTTTGCTACTTTCAGGTGGATTTATTAATTTTAATGACTCATATACGTCTCATAAAAATATATTCCAGTTTCTTTCTGCACGTAGTTAAATGAGTTGTTAATTAGTCAAATATAACTCTTTGCATTTTCCTTGTAAAGGGAAATGTATGTATGTTTAGCATACCATGCAACTAATATCAGTTCCGCTCTGAGGTTGATACCCTTTCAAATAGGTGTCTAATATTACATTTCTTGGCAAAGTCCTGCTTTGTACCAGCTGGTTAATGCATTTGTAGATGAACCCTGTAATAGCATTTAATGGTCTGAATTGACATTTTATATATGACACTAGTTAGTAAATAACACAAGCATATTTTAAAAAGAGTGAGCCCTCTTTTTTTAAGAGTTCCTCTCAGTCAGCCTGGAATCTGACTTTTACCCTGAGTACAATTTGTAACCAAGGTGACAAAGTGACAAAGGCAAAAAACTGTTGTATGTGTATGTCAGAGGGCAACGGCAAATGCTGCGGTGATTGACTGGAAGAGTGGAGATTTATGAAGTCTGGCATGGAGCATCTCAAAGCAAGATGAGGATGGGGATAGCTTTTCCCCTGTATTCCTGGAGCCAGTTAAAAGTCATAAAGAAAAAAGTCACTTGGGGGTCCAAAGTTGTGGGGTCCCAAAAAATTAATTAAACGGGGTCAAACATTCACCCTCTAAAAAAATATTTTATAATAAGACCCAGTTGCACATTGTTTAGTCAAGCTAATGGTCTGTGATAGATTTAAGTAAGCAGTTATTAACTGCATATTCTGATATTTATTTAGTTTGCCCACGATTTTTCAAATTAATGTTACTTCAGTACCTCTGTTTAACTTTCAAGAACATAAGTTCTGGGACTCTCTGCTCCCTGTGTTGGGGAGGTATTGCTGTGATTTAATGAGTGAATTGACAGTTGCAGGTTTTTCACACTCGAAAGAAGCGGCAGGTTCTCAGGGCCGGGCACACCTCTCTCGCTGGTGACCCTCCACATCTGGCCATGGTTGCAAAATTTTAAACACCCCGCCCCCCACCCAAGCGTCCCCCACACACACAGTTCTGCAAGGGTCCTGGGAGGTCAGTGCGTGATCCCTGACCCGATTAATCTGTCATTGTGTGGTCAGGCTGGAGGTGAGCAGGCTCTGTGGGTTAATGGACTGACAGCCAAACTCCAGAATGTTGTTTTTCTGCTGTGGCATGTTTTGCTTCATATCATACTTTTTTTCTAAAAGCGAGAAGAGAAAATCAAAGGCAAAAGAGGATATCCTTTGATTGGTTTAAAAGAGAAAATATCCCAGCTCCTTCCTCGCATAACCCACACTCACACAACCTAGCACACGCACAAAAAGCAAGTGCCTGCCCATTTTAATAAGGACGCCAGGCCTTCAGTGCAAGATTATGATTTTAATCCACAACATCAACAGTCAGTAGAAACAAGTTGGTAACAATCAATAGCCTTAGATAAGGTAGGAATTAATAAGTGAGACTTTTAATAGTTATAACCAAGCAAAAATGTTGACAGAACATTAATTCCTTGGCTTTTTACTGTAATATGTGCCATCTGTGTAAAGCAAAATTACTTGCAAAATATTGTGACCTAATTTATCATCAATTCATCATCACCCAAGTATTTCAGGATTGAAAAGAGTTGCTGCTTTAGAAGAGTGGTACAAAGATACTCAGTGCAGCTGCTGGAACCAACTATGGGTTTACTCAAGATTTGTGAACTGATAAGCAAGAAGCAACTGAACAAGTAGAATGCACCAAAACAAATCTGTTTTGAAACTCATCTTGTGTACAAGAGCAGAATGCTGCTCTGAAAGTGTTATTGATTTCAGTTTACTTATGAACTGCAGAACTGTGGATACCCTGGTTATTGTTACGTAACATGGATCAATCTCTGCCTAAAAGGCTTTGTACGATAAACACTGTTTGTTCCCATTATGTGTGTAGTCTCTCCCTATATTTAGTCTGTAAATCAGTTTTTATCTGCTTGTTTCACTGGCCAGGAATAGCATGGTTCCTTTTTGGTCAAAGCAAAGTGTACATTGTGTTGCAATATCTGATAAGCAAATAGAGAAAATATTTAGTTGTTATGGTATAAATAAGTACACCACATGGTAAAAGTGGTTTCACTGCACTTATTTGGCATTAATTTATCCACAGCAAACAGTGGTCAGTTATTTTTCTTTATAATTTAATTGAGCGGCTTGCTTTGAAAGCACCACAGGCAGATGAACGTGCTTATGCAAAGTTAACCCAGTACCCTTGAGAGAGCTGAGGTTTGAGCTTGTCCCAGTTTAAAGACTTGGAACAGCAATCTTGTTTGCAGTATTTATTTTGACCTAAATATAATAGAGGTGTTGCTGTTTACTTTAGAGGTGCTCATGTACTTGTGAAAGTAGGTGTGAGAGGATTAATTGATTTGATTAACAGTCTGAAAGCTCTGGGGCTGGGATGGGGTGGATAAACAGGAATTTTAAATTCACAAAACCATTTATCTGGATTAAACCATAACGGTAAGGACTGTGTTTTATCATTTTTGCCGATGTCTGTTTATAAGGTCAGGCAATTGTTTTTTGACATAATGTCAAGTCAGAATGGCAATAAAAGTGGCCTAGCTTTTCATCACTAAGAAAATTAAATATAAGTATCAAAGAGTTTGCATGGAAACTCTTTTGCTTTGTTCTCCCCCATCTTCATACTTTTGAATGCATGCTTACTTATATGCCTAGCTGGCCTCACCCCAACCTCTGTTCCCATTCCTCTACTTGGTTTTCCCAATCCATTTACATTTGTGGTTTGTACATTTTTGTGTGAGTGAGTGGTTTTGTTTCTGTAAATTACACAAAGAAACTTGTTGTTTTCTCTTTGGAAGGAGAAAAAATCTCAACATACCAGCCTGCTCTCATGGCAATGCCATAGAAGATAGAACAATGTTCCCTGGCATTGTAGCGTCTGTGCACTGGGGAGTGGGGAGAAACACACTGGGGCTTTTGTAGAAAGGGAGCTACAATGCAGTAAAGAAGGCAGTCCATTCCCCAAGATTGTCGGGCTCAACTTTAACAGTCTTTTCACTCTTTGTTCAGCAGCTGTGCTCCCCATTGTTGTGAGAGGTCTCGTTATGGAAGTAGGAGTTGGCCTTTATTTCAATCTTAAAGAGCTCACATCCACTGTGAGCCACTGGCATTGTTGCTTATTCTGTCACTCTTCACCACTAGAGCCTCATTCTCAGGCCATCATTAATTCATTTAGCTCCTTACAATGTGGTTTTAAAAAAAAACAAGGGAAAAAAAGAAGATTCTGAAGGTTGGAATCCAGCATTGCATCTCAAAAATTCATTAAACCAAGGCTTCTTTCAGATCTCTAATTTGCATCATAATCTGTCGGCATATATTTGTCTCTTGTCATCTAAATATCTTAAATGCAGATGCCCAGGGACTGTTAGGTGAACAAGTCTGTGTTTACTATCTAGCTTCTCAGAGTGGCCACCTCTGTGAATCTTTTTAGTTTTTAAAGATTTTTTTTTTCTCTACTAAAAGCTAGACAGGTTGCAGATCTGGCAAAGAAATGTACAAACCCCTTTTATTGGCTTATCCAATAAGCAGGCTTTTCCATCTTTTTACAGCTAAAAAAGAGGTCCAAAATGAATAGTGTTTTTGCAGTTCTTTTGCTTTACCTCTTAGTGCATCAGTTTTTGCTTTGAAATGCGGGGCATTGCTTGAATGTGTTTGCAAATGAGGAATCAACTCTGAGCCTAAGACCTGTCAATAACAAAAGTGACTGCATGGTTGGTATTAAAATGTCATGTCTTACCTCAGTTAGGATCAGCCTGCAGTCTTCATGTTACACCCATTTTATGAAAAGGTACATGGCACTCAAAGCCTGCAACAGGTCAGACAGTTTTACAGCTCTTCCTATAAATTTCCATGGTTTCCTGGTTTAGATTTTGTTACAAAATCCTGTCTAGTAGTCTTTATTTTTGCAGGTGGCCGCCTTCTGTTCTAGGTGAGACTTGTGGCTATAGACATATGTATATTGCAGAGTATGAAGGAAGAAAGGAAATGTTAACCAGCTGTTACTCTTGAAATTATTTTAAAAAACAGAGCTAATTTCATGTTTATCTAAATACTTGAGGAAGTACCAAACCCATCCATTGCAAAGCAATCCTAGAGAGATTGTGTTTCAATTACAGAATCAAATCACAAGGCCTACAGTGTTAGAGTGTGCTACTGCCATCAACACAATAAGACTTCTTTTAATAGTCATTTTTAGCATAACAAAAGAGAGGGATTTGACATAACACTGCACATTGTGCATTACCAGGCTGTTTTGCTCTTTTCATGAGCAAATGTTTAAAGTTAAAAACATACATGTATATATGTCAGTCAGTTAAATTAAAAGCTGTGATGTGACGTGAAGTCCCAAAATCTGATATTTTATTTACTTGTCTAAGATTGGTTGGAACTAGACAGAAACCCCAGTTTTGGCAGTCAGTTCCATTATGGAAAAATGTGGTATGCTTGTTAAGTGTGACTGGTGCACATGTCTGTTTGCTTTTAAAAAGGGTCATCACATATAGAGTAATGTCTTACTAAATACATTTGCATAATGTACAATTTTCTGTGAAACGTCACACACTAGCCAGTAGTTTAGGTAATGAGGGTGGTCTTGTTTTTCTATGCTGTTCATTGTGAACTGAACATGAAGTGTGTTTTTTATTGTGCTCTTTCAGTGTTCTGTATTTTCACTAATCAAAGTGAAAGACAACATGTAAGAGAAATACTGAATTGTAAAGGAAGAAATTTTCACCTATGCATTTCTTCACCTTTAATCTCAAAGTTCAACTCTTTCTAAAGAGCATTTGAAATGCAGAAATCTCTCTCTGCACTCATTTTTGCACCTTCAGCCCCTCATTCAGTCTGTCTAGGCCTCTTCAGTGTCAGGCCTGTTTATTTTACTATGCAGGTGAAGCTGGGATCTAAGATCCCGTGGCAGAGGCTTGGGTTGGCTCTATTACAATCCACATGTGAAACAGCAGCCCCTTGAAACGATGATTTTTACCAATGTGTTGGGTGGCTTATGAAAACCTGCCTTTGTTTTTCTTAGTCTTAATAAGCACTCACTACTGAAGGTATAGAGTTTCAAAGAAGTGACCACAGTATAGACCTCATGTTTGCATTGCTTTGATTTTTTTTAAAAAATATAAAGATTGAACATTGGTGACAGCTGCTGTATATCTTACAGGATGTTCAGTATTAGTTTACATTTTTATATTTGTTTTACAAAAATGCCCTCATACACTTTTCTTTTGGACTTTGTATAAAGTGATATGTACTGTTTTTGTGTGTATTCAGAAGACATTTCAGCCACAAAAATGCACTGTAATAATCTCAAGCTCTCACACTGGAACAGCAGCGTGTCCTAGAGTAGAAGTTATCGAATTGGGGGAAAATTTTATCATCAGTCTTTGGTGACACCAAAGGAACCTGTTTTGGAGTGTTGTTAATTTATTTTTCCAAGTATGTACTTTCCTGAAGCCCACAACTAAATAAGAGTTTAATGTTTCCTGATTTATGGTCACCACAGCATTCTGGCACCTCTTGAGAAATAATTACTCAAAATATTTGAGCCCTGCAAGTGTTATACACTATAAATAGGGGAAAAGAGAAAACAGTTTTCACTGTCTTTCTCCATCTCCCCTCATATTGCAATTTCAGTGTTTGGAGACAAAAAATCCTTAATGGATAGAAATTGAAAAACTGCAACAAATAGCCACAAAACATAGCTGAGGGGTGGCATGTTGCAGTGACGTCTGAGCACAAATATTTGTTTGTTGACACAGAGATTGTCTAGCCTGCTCCTGGTTTTTGCTCTTTCCAAAACGAGCATTTAGGTTAATTAACATCACTCGTTAGAGGTACGGTGGAATTCAACTGCTGTGTGAGCCAGAGTAGCATTTTTATTTATTAGTTGTATCTGAAGGATAACATTTTTGGCAAATATAATGTTTTTCTATGCTTTGGTTTAGTAATGAAAATAAATCTAGAATGGGTGTATTTTAGAAATTCTAGAATGTACAGTATTGCCCAAGTATTTCCATTTTGTTAAATTATCTGCCATTTTGTTAGACTTGCATTTAAAAATGCTTTATTCTTTTTTTTCTTTGGCATTTAATATACAACTTTTAAAATGGTTTGTAGACTGGGCACTTGTAGATGATAATTCACATAATAAATATGAAATATTTTCTTATAATTGCTGTGAAAATTAATATTCCCACATCTGAAAGTACTTATTAACATGTATAGATATACATCAAAGATCCTTTTCAGTGCCTTGATTGAAATATGACCTCTCGTATGTAAACAGGGCCCATGTTGACAACCTCATGGACAAAATAATGGAATTTTAATGGTGCAGCAGGCAGTGCAAGGACTATTACATTGTATTTAATTATTAAAGGTAGTGAGTGAGAGCTTCATTCAGTGAAACTGGTACTACCAACAACTGAAAGATCAAAGAAAGAAAACCCTCTCCACAATTGCTTCTATGTGACAGGTAGTGAACCAGTAGAGAATTTAAGAATAACATATTTGCATGTACATTACCTGATTCTTCTTCAGACAGCACATAACACATTAAGTACTTTTTTAGAATTGTATAATGTTAGCATGCCCAGAGGGGTTGGGCAGCCAGTTGACCTTGGACCCATTAGAGTTTTTTTTTCTCCTTACAGAGGAGTTTTTGATTCCTCTCTGTTGTCTTCTGGGTTTTCTTTTTCTCTTTCTGTATTGTAATGTTATGTATTTTCACGCAGCTTTGTTAAGTGCCTTGGGGCAACCTTGTTGTGAAAGGCGCTATATAAAAATTAATTAAATTGAATTTACATAACAGTCTGAATTGCAGTGTAGCTGCACTAAAGCCATTGCTGAAGAGAGGAACAAAAACAAAAAGGCTGAAGCAAAGGTTTCGGAGCAGCTACATGCCCATTGACATGTATCTGGACCCATGGACCATTTTGTGTGTGTTCATCTTACATTTCTTGAAAATATTTAGATTGGTGGCAGACTGTACAATAGAGTAGGGTTTAGCAGCTAAAGCTTTGATATCCCTGCTCTTGTCATGTGAGTTGTACTTCTCGTCCCCCATGTTTAAAATTCTACAGTGATATCAGTTTTGTAGGCCTTGAAGCAGTGTGGAACTGTTGCTGTCTACCGGTGGCTGTAACGTCATGTCCCCGGAGAACTTACTGCCCTTAATCAACTTCTTCACATTCCAGTGCAGTTTCCAATTAACTAATCAGACACACCTTCCTCCACCGGCCTACTTAAACCAACCTGACACACCACTCCTTGCTCAGTATTGGGTTTTTACCTAGCTAGAGCTATATTGTTCCCTGTTTAACAAGATTTCTAGGTTTTTGGTTCTGACCCCCTGGTTTTGTCTCTGACTTCTTCTGGATCTTGACTTGGTTATTGTGGATTTAGTGGTTTTTGACCCTGGCCTGACCTCCTGACCCATGTTTTTGGATAAAGTCCTGCTGGTACCTTTGAGTTCAGAGGATTCTGCTTAGGGTCCTTCTTCCGCACTGTAACAGGTGGCATTGTAGCACGCCAGTATAGTACTGTATTAGTTAACATTTTGGTTTTACACAAAACCTGTTTGTTAAGAATGTGTTATTTATGCTATTGACCCACTTTCCAAAATTATTTCCAGTACTGTGTATTGTTTCAAACATACTGTATTCATACAATGTGTGTAGAGTATACAGTACAGTAATTAAAAAAAAAATTGAATTGCATACATTTTCTGCAGAAACACACCTTGATGACTTTTTGCCACATTGAAAGATGATTTTATTTGGGTTCCAGTGTCTGCTGTTGGTGAGATTGTTCCTGGGAAGACTGTATATATGTAGACAGATTATGGAGGTGTGGCTTTTATCAAGGCGGTGATTGTAAGCTTTGATTGTATTCCAATGTTAGACTGAGCTGGGGCTAGGTGTAGAACATGGGACATGATTAAAACCCTGCAACCCTGCAGTGCCCTCTTGCTGTCCCGGTGCTCTCTGTCTTAATTTTTCATTGCCAGAACAGCGGTCATGAAGCTTTTTTTTTTTGCATGCAGTGGAATACCTCACAGTTCACTGCTTTGTCCTGTTCTTAATGTGTATTAAATGAAACTCTGTGATGTTCTGATTAAAAACAAGAGCAAGAGGTTATAGTGGAATGCTTTTGGTTTAGGTTTCAACTAGTAGGACTGTAATGGAGGATATTTCTTTTCAGGGAGGATATTGTTAACAGTCTTGCATCTTAAATGCAATTTAATGCATTTTTTTTTCTACTTTGATTCCATCAACATGTTACACCTCTCACAAAAGATAGATATGTGTTGTTTTTGCTGAGTGAGCTGTGAAATAATTCCTCTAGCAACAAGAAAGGACTTAAATGGCTCTTACCTCTGAGGTAGGTATCGACTGATTCCGAGGTGGTCTGGGATGAATCATTCCCTCAGCTGATGTGGTGTTGTCTGTTTGCACAGTCATGCTGCCATCGATAGTGCTGAACAAGGCGGGCGTCCAGCCCTTCCAGAGGGGCTTCTTCTGTGATGATGACAGCATCAAGTACAGCTTTAAGAGAAGCACCATACCTTCTCCAATGCTGCTGGCAGCGGGCATGATTCTGCCAGTCGCTTCTGTAAGTTTTCAACAGTGCAGCTAATTTGGACAAATGGGCACGGATGTTTCGCCTGTTATGGAAACAACATGGAATAGCCTTTTGACTTAAAAGTCAAAGGCATTGTTAGATTAACAATAAATTGGCGATTCCTGTTTTCCTGAATGTCTTAAGTATCACATTTGAGCAAATTTAGCAGCTTCCAAAAGAAAAATGTCTGGCAGATTAGAAGACATTGAGGAGGTGGGGGTGCACAAAACATTCTTGTCCCAGTTGCTCCTGATGGTTGTGCTGTTTTTTCTGTGGTCCTGTGTTTTGTCCTTGTTACTGATGGAACTTTGTTCTTGTGTCTCCTCTTCCACTTGTCTTGCTAGCTGGCCTGCCCTTCCTGATTATTGAAACTAGCACTATCACGCCATACCACCGAGGGTTTTACTGCGACGACGAGTCTATCAAGTACCCGTACAAAAACGGAGACACCATAAGTGATGCTGTGCTTTGTGCCGCCGGCATTCTTATTGCCATCCTTTCTGTAAGTCTTTTTCTCAATGTATTTCACAGCTTTTTGTTTCAAAATCTGCACTATCCTTTGTCTTTTCCGCACAAGGGAATGCGCAAAACAATTCCAATTTAAAGTAAATTGAGCAACAATGCTCAGGAGCACCAATTTCAGATTTTTTTTTTAAATGTGATATGTTGTTTCAAAGACAAAAGTGGGTAAAACAGAAATGGCATTGCCCATCCTGTATGCTCTACTGGAAAGTCCTCTCCATGGACTCAAGAGAAATCTTAACGTCAAATGCAGCAATAAAGCACAGCCCAGAATTCTAAGTCAGTTTTTAGAAATGTTTCTTGAGAAAGCAGAGCAGGTAAAAGCCAGCATACAAATTTTACATTCTGCAGAAAACAAAATTAACAATATTTCAACTTCATTAAAAAAAAAAAGTTAATGAAAAAGTGACCTTAAGTGTTTTCTAGTTTTCAGGGTGGGGGGGACAAGCTTTGCTTGTGCTTTTGGCTTTTCATTTGTTTTGTGTTTGGTGTTGTGTGTGCTTGACCTCCATGCATCCGCTAATGAATTCCTTTCCTGTTTCCTTTTGTGGAACATATGAAGTACTCGCAACATACCTCCTCTGCCATTTAGCACACCCACAAATGACTAGTAGCTTTGCGCATGTGTAGATCCACTGCTTTATAAAAGGTAATATTCATACTTTTGTTGGATTTTTGACAAAGCTAGCTGATTATTTAAATTAAAAAAAACAACACTTTTGTTGTAACCTTTTTGATCTGCAAAGCCTCATATATGTTTAACCCAAGTGATGGATACATCAAGCTAATTTTAAACAGCCTTGTATTGACAGATGTAGTACAAGACCCTGCAATTTATAAACTCTAAAACTGATTTGTGATATTTGTTTTCCAAATGTATCTTTTTATTAAAAATATAATATGCAGGGAAATCTGTGCAGAATTTGTTATCCTAGGCAGTCCTTTGAAATTGAGTACTTTCAGGTTTGGAAATCACAATATTTTTTATAATGTTTAAATAGTGGAAACCCATAGATTTTAGAATGGCATTATACATTTGTTGTGGAGAAGTTATCTTATGTGGGAATTGTTTGGTTCTAAATTTTGTGATACAGGACTGTGGTTTTATGGGTTTCATGGCAAGGGAGCTAGAAAGGCTGTATAATTATGGTCAATGTATTGGATGTAACTTGGATAGTACTTGTTTGATGGACATGAAACAAACCGTATAAATTAAAAGCAAGAACATATACTTGGATATACTTATCAAATGTTTTGGGTTTCATATGGATTGGCCAAGAAAAATGTCACCTTGGCTATTTAGTGGTGTTAAGCTGTGGGCTGGTGATTGAGTAAAAGCCTTGCAGGGTTTTTATGGAATCTGCATAAATGTAAAGACACTTCTGACCAAATGCTTTAAAGAAGTGTGTGCCTGAACACTAAAAGTCCTATATTCACTTTATTATAAATAATGTTCTTTAACTTCTAGTCCTCACTCAGAAAGGTACACGATAGAGCTGCTGTTTTACTTTTCAACAAAACCGATCAGTAGTAGTTAGATAAAGTAAAATCTCCCACCGATTCCAGCCATCCATATGCGACCCTGTAGGCCCACAAGGTTTCTATGGTGAATAATCTGTCATTAGTATGGGTTTCAAGCAAATTAAAACAATCATATCTCCAAATTCAATTTATATCTTTTTTCCCGTGCTGCCTCGGTTTAAAAAGGGTGGAAGTGACAAAAAATGAAATCCCGTATTGCAGTTCCATAAAAAACAAAAATGAGTTCTGATGCAGCCTCCTGCTGCTCATTTGGGGAAAACTGTCTACTCGGTGCTCCTTTTATTAAAAACAGGAATTCAGGGAGCTTGTTTTGTTCTGCTCAGAGCTCTTACTCTTGAGGCTCACAAGCAAGCTCTGGGAACAGCTGCAGTAGATTAAAAGTCGGCCTTGTGCTGTGTTATCGCAGTCCCTTGCTACTCTTTCTATATGAGGTTTTGTTAATGCACAGCTGTCTCTCTGCCAGTGAGTGGCACCACTTACCTGTACCAGTCTAATGGTGGCCACACAGATTTAGAGAGCTGAACAAAATGACATGAGACAGGATTAAAAATCCAATTTTGCCAACTTTGGAGTGCAGTATGCTCAATTCTAGGAATCTTTTTCATTGGAAGTAAAAGCAGGAAAACCTGCAGAAAGGGTTCTAAGGTCCTAGAGTACAGTACTGCTTTGTTAGGGTTTGTCTGTCCCTCAGGTGATATTCCAAATGATATCTCTGATTGGCACTTACAGTAGTTGTTCAGAACAGGGCTAGGATTGGTTAAGGGTCTTATTTGTGTCTTTTTCTTAAACAGTGTTGCTCAGTGTTCGTGCTGTAGCAAATCTTGCTTGGGCTACATCACATTAGCCAATTATGAAAACTGATATTTTGACTTCTTGAATTAGTAATAGTTAGATTTTTCACTCCTACAGCAGATATTCAGTTAAACTTTCCTATTTATCTCTCTCTCCTGTTCTGTACATTGAGATGCCCACTGTTTAGTGTCTCATTTAAAAGCCAGTAGTGATTTATGATTATACATGTCGAGTGGCTCATTGTGTATTTGAAAGCATTCAATGAACCTTTACTGCCTTTTATGACTGGCAGTATCTCTCGGATATATACCCAGCAATATATACCCTTTATCCTCTAGTTCTGGTATCAGTCCTAAACTGGTTTCTTCTCTCAGATATAATTTTAAATTTGATATTTTTATGTTCTCCAAACTACCAGCTAATCTCTGACACAAAGCACCCTGTGTTTTAAGAAGCATACATTTATTAACTTCCATTTGCTGTCTTCATGTAACTGTAGTATAGAAGAGTTTCAATAAGGGCAGGGCAGGCCATTGTCATATGTCTTTGTTTGCATGTTTCTCAATGCGCGAGCTTCCATTGTTTTCATCTACATAAACCTCCATGAATGCCGCCTTTAAAAGCATTTGAGAGTGTTAATCAGAACAGAAGTGTCTTCAGCTGTAGCCCTTTGCAAACCTCTCTTTGTAGATCATCATTGGGGAGTGCTACAGGATTCACTACCTGAATGAGGGATCCAAGTCCTTCATCAGTAACCCCTATGTTTCCACCCTCTACAAGCAAGTGGGGGTCTTCATCTTCGGCTGTGCTGTCAGCCAGTCCTTCACCGACATTGCCAAAGTGTCTGTGGGTCGCATGCGTCCTCACTTCCTTGCTGTGTGCGAGCCGGATTTCTCTCGTATTAACTGCTCCGATGGGTACATCACTGACTACTTCTGCAAAGGAGAAGAGAGCCGGGTACAGGAAGCAAGGTGGGATCTGATGCAGTCGTACATGCCATGACTGTCTATCATGAAATTGCAGCAAATAATTATATACACAATCTTGATGATTTGTTAAAGGAAGAAAAATTGTATTTTTTATGCTATATCTAGCAATATCATATTTTAAGTGAATAGCAAAAAAGATTCCACCATTTTAAGAGAGCTTAAATAATGAGCTCTATACACCACATTTAAAAGGAATCAACTCAAACGGTTTCCATCAAATAAAGTCACACTTTATTTTTTTTTATTTTAATTTTTGTTTTCTTCCAGGAAATCCTTCTTCTCTGGCCATGCCTCCTTCTCCATGTATACCATGCTGTATTTGGCAGTGAGTATCTCTACTTTTTCACTCAGCCACTGCACTTTTAATCTTTTAATTCTTCTAAACTTCTGTCTGGCGTCTTGCTGTAGCAATTAGATCCATGGACTGCTTATTGCTGTAAAAGTGCTTAATGCACCTATATCAGTTAGTGAAAGCATTTATGCACCTTCTGTTTGTTTTTCTAATTTATATGTGAGGGCAATAGGAAATGAGTATGTTTTAGACAGGTCTCAAGAGGATCACACATACAACATTGCAATAAACAAAGTACATTACCTAGCTTTGTGAAAGAGAGTCAGGTACACAGATATTAACTGAGTTTAGTTCAGTTAACGCTCATGAGGGGTAAATTTAAAATTAGTCATCTGTTCAGAATAGTTTATAGACTACACATTAACTGTTTTTCATTTGAGTGTTCTAATTGAAGAGTAATCTTGCTTTAGCTCCAGCATGAAATTAATTGCTAGACATTTTGACAGATCACAGATTGGAGTGTAATTGATTACTAAATTTATTTGAAAATAAATGTAATGTAGTTAGTGTAGCAGTAGTAAAAAATTCCTGCTAATGTGCTTTACCTGTCCTGCAGGCTTTCGTGATTGCTCTTTGACTTTACTTTTAACTGTCTGGTATTAAGAATTCAATACTTCTAAGATCTAAAAAAATGGTTCTGGGTTGCCTTAGCAAATTTTATTAACTCCATTTTATTTAATATTATTCTAACTTTAGAAATGCAGGTTAGAGTCATTGGAAATTCCTCCCTCAGGTCACAGTTTCAATATATTTTCTTCTCTCACTGTTATTCTCACAAGACACCCTCATCTGGATTCTGGTGTTGCTGCTGTGATAGAGAGGATGTTTGAAAGCAGTTGTGGCCAGCTGTCTATTCTAAATACTGATTGTAGAGAAGAGCATTAAATGTGAACTGTTAGCTAACCAATACTAAAAGAAAGCATGTTGCCATGGAAACATGAAGCCTATCTCAAAAGCACAGACTGTAAAGCACAACTATACCATAGATGGCACATCAGTCCATTTCAGAAATCACATAATTTTTGGAAGGAGAGAGAAAACAGGTAGAACTCCAGTCCAGAATCAAACCCAAGACCCAGGGGCTGTGAGGCAGCAGTGCTAGCCACTATTAGTGTAATTAGTTTAATAATCAAACTTCTGCAGCTAGGAATACCATCTTATATTAATGATATGAGGGGTTTTAAGGTATATTATAACTATTATATATGATAAGAATATGTAATTTGTATGTTAAGTTATAGTGTACTTAACGCTATCAAGACAAGCAATCTCATTTGGTAGGCATAAAATGATTAAAAGCAACAGCATTGTAACACTGTAAAGAGCTTTTGTGGAGGCATTTAGACCACTTTGACTGAAAGGATAAAAGGAACAGGTTATTGTTAGGGTCAAAGAAGGCTATTAAAACTCACAAAGAAAAAATATCTCCTCAAATATGTGATTTACAAGTTCCTCCCAAGAAAATAGGTCACTACTCCCTTAGTGCCTTTCTGGCTGAAACGTTTCAAGCCTGTAATACCTCAGAACTCTGTCTTTGCTGGGTTTTTTACAAACCCATTTTCTGGCTTAGGAATCTAAGCTTTTTCTTTGAGGACAGGACTTAACTTTGTGGAAATTAACCATTGTTTCCAAGCAGGCCCTTTACAATGCTGATTGTAGACTCCAGGGTAATTTATACCATAAAGGTATTATTATTCTCTTGGTGCCTGTTGATGGGCTTTCTGTTGTCAGCAGTATCTGGGGTCTTGGCAGATGGAGCAAGATACTCACATCCATTTGGACTCTGAATGGTAAAAGCTAAGTAGTCTGTAACTGCTCCAAACTGGTGCCGTGATCAACAGATAGAATCTGCTCATCCTTAAATTCTGTTTCTGCAGCTCTTAATCAGTGTTAAGAAATGTGTTTTCTTTTATTCTTTGCTCCCAGACAGGACTTTTCCTCCTTCAGTGAAGATGGAGGAAGGTTTTGAAACCTGCCTACAGTAGTTGACAAGTCTTTTTAGGGGGCTCAGTGTGAATGAACATATTGTGAATCAAAGCTTTCAAGCAAAACGTCAAGCCTCCTCTTGTTGCACTCTGCTTTACTTTGAAGGCAGGCTTCCACTTCAGTTCCTCCTGTAAAGGTGCTTTGTAGTTTCACTTCCAGGTTGAGAGTCTTACTTTCCACTGAATTATTAGCATAATCCTCTTTGATGAAAAGTCTGGTCCCTCTTTTTTGTTCTTTAGTTGAAAAGGTTGTACTAGAACAAATAAAGTACGACATTATTCCAATAAATGCAGATGTCATCTAAAGCAGACACTTTTTTATGCAGGCCCATGTTACGTCTATGGGAATCCCCTTACTTATTACTTTAAATAAGGGTTTACAGTAACCATGATAAGAGTGATGTCACCTCGCTGTGGTAAGTGAGAAATGTATAATGGGTATTTCCCAGCCCTCCAGTAACCTCCAGACAGACAGTTCACCATTACAGCAGATGTCTTTTTGGTTTGGCTGTGGTGTCTTGAAAGTGCCTTGACCACATAGTGATATGTGAGCCTTTGCCAGTCTTTCCAAATAGCTGTTTGGAGGGAGAAGCTTAATATATTGAATAACAAGGCAGTGAAGTGCTTCACATGCAGAAAAAAGAAAAGCAGTGTCACAAACAGAAAAGCAGAGCAGCTTAGAAATAAAGAATAAGTTCACCATATGGATGTTCCCTTGTTTGTCGTGTCCTCATCTGTGGTAGTCTGTTCCTGTAAGAGCTTGGAAGCATAACTGTTGTGGGCTTGCTTAACAATTGAATGGTGGTGTTCTATTTCAAAACTGTAGCCCATACAGATGGCAGCTCAGATTGAAGTGCTTTCTTAGTTGGATAACTGAGGGAATGCCAATCTCAAGGTATGGTTAGGTGTAAGGTTATCCATGTTACCTTACCTGTAGCAATTAATGCGGTCTTTGACCTAACTGGATTAATGTTTTCTAAAATGCAGAAAAATATATATGAGGTATGGGCTGTTAAACACCAGTGTGCTTCTATCCCAATGGAGTCTAAGGTCTTATTTCTTCAATATTAGCACTGCAGTCAGTTATCTTGTGGCACAACAGCTTAAGCGGACTGTCTGAAAAAGAAAAGATGTGAAAGTATTTTCTTGTGTCTTAAATAGACAGAGAACAAAGCAGTTTTCTGTCCACATCAATCTACAGAATCATCTGTGGAGGATGAAGGAGAGTAGGACTGGAGCTGGGTGAGGAGTCACAGTAGAACACTTTGTACACTACTTGAAGCTGTTGAGATAGGCTGAAGGAGATGGCACACTTCGCATTAATATGATACTATTTAGTGCAGTTTCAGAGAGTGCCTTTTGAAAAGATTTATGGAAACATTTTTGTTATCGGCAGCTAAATGCCAGGCTGTGTTGCTCCCCCTCTGTGTGTATGCAAAGAGAAGCACACACTTGGTGAAGTGACTGAAAAATCAACAGAACCTTACTATGTTGTGAAGGATGTAGGGTTGCCAGAGTGCAAAACAATTCCATAGTGACTGATATTTCAGAAATGTCCACTTCACACATAGGGCTGTCTCTATAAAAAAAAAGAGCAACGTTTGTACAGCCAATACTTTTTTTGCTGTGTACATTTTTTTTTGCAAGAAGCGTGACAGATGTTGAAGATTTATGTACCCAGTTTATAAAGGTTTTAGTTTATGAATGGTAAATGCAGTTCTAAGCAGCATAGTACTGTACCTAGTAAGCTGCAAAGCAGGGTGGTTTTAAAATTCGGTCATATTCAGTTCTTGATCACATATACAAGTGTTCAAACCAGAGCAACAAAAGCGCGATCAATTATTATTTCTTGACATTTGTCGTTTCTCTCCCTAGTCTATGCAAACAAGCAATATTGATACATTGTTTCTGAACATGTTCATTGTGAGGAAAATAACCATTCCAGTTACTCAGCTAGATTTCAATGTGTTCAAGTAAAAAGAGGCAGTGGGTGCTACACACTTCACTGCAGGTTGCAGGCATGATTTTCATCTTTTTGCTCTGTTTGTCCCTGTAATAGTAATGACTACAGGCGGGCAGCGAGTGAGATGGAGGTAATCACTTAACTGATTGTGCCTGCAATGGGGCTTTTTGTTCTTCTTTTGAAAGCACACCATAGTCACATACGGTCGGCAATGCACTTTTAAGTAGATTGATTGCAAAGATCAACCAAGAAAACCAAGTCTTGGTTAAATCCCTTTAGCTAAGGAGCTCAGCCGATTCCTAATACACCTTAGAATAAATGTATTTGATAGCAAAATATTTAATTTATTAAATATTGTGGAATTTAAGTCGGATGAATAACTGATCTGGTCTGTTTTTTTAAAGGTTATCTTTGCTCATCTAATAGATTATTTGTCTACTTTTCTTTAAAAAGCAATATTAATATCAAATTCAGCTTTTCTCTGTGCATCATCTTAAAGCTCACTTCAAACTCAGCCAAGTGAGTCACACAAATATTGGTCAAATCAAAGCTCTACAACCTCATTGTGTTTGGGTTGCGCAACATTGATTTTCAGATGTAATGTGAATTTGAGGATTGTTTTTTTTTCTCCTTTTTTCTATGGGAATTTCGGTAACATAATTGTCTTTGGAGCGAGTGTACCCGTAATCATAACCTAAGTTGTGAGACAATTTAAACTAGGACACTCTGATGAAAGAAGCTGCTTTTATATGATGCCAGCTAGAACTTTAATACATGGAGGCTTGATTTATGGATTGGAGCGTAAATCGTGGTTACACATGAGACATTTAGAGACGTCCTTCTGCCCAGGTGAGCTGTCCTTGAGCAGGGAGACATCATCATGTCCACTATAATGATAAGTAAACCATCATTGATAGAGAAGATTTTGAGATCTAGAAAAAATAGAAAGTGGCCTACTTGGAAAAGGCAGATAGAGGAGGAAATAGAAGAATACATGTGTAGCCAATGATTAAGTGAACAGTAATATTAATTTTCTTTGTATTCCAACCAGATGCTACCCTGAATCATTTCAAGTCTGGGAGCTTAGGCTACTGTGGTTCCAGCATGCTGGCACAAGTTTTATATTCAGTAAACTCATTTACATTGCACAACTGTCATGTTTACTGATTACAAGCATGCTGAAGGTGATTTGGAATAACACCGCTAAATCAGCCACAGAATCTTTTAAAATTGATTAAACCTTTTTTTTCTGTTAGGGAACATTTATGGATATGGTTTGAGTTAACACATTATAGTTGTCTCCTTGTGTATTCCAGGAATTTAGTCTTTCCCTCAGTTTAAAAGAAATTAGCTGGCATCCTACGTTTTGTCTGCACTGTAGTCTGTACTTACTTTCCCGGACAGAGGTGGAAGTTCCCTTATAGAACTGTAAACAAACGAATATCATTAGATTTCTTGGGAAAACGGGAAGTTATCAGATCCTCATCTGACGTCACTAGGGGTTGAGTTCTGTGGGATTGCCTTGTGTCTCTGTCCCCACATTGTGCTGACAAAAGGATTGTCATTATATAGTTTTTTTTTATCTTTTTTTATAGTGGGTTTATTACACAGCTGTATATATTATGGAACAATAGGTTTATTCCATGCTGGAAAGAGAAGAAAGAAAATACAAACGTTTCGGCCGTGGAGCCTTCTTCAGGTTTTTTCTTCTTTCTTCTCTTTTCAGCATGGAATAAACCTATTACTTGTTCCTTTGCAGCCTACGCATGCTGACCCAGCTACCCATCTGTATATATTATGTACAAGTCTTCATCGAAGCAATGGTAACAATATCTCTTCTGTATCCTTTGCTCCAGGCTTGTTGCTTTAAGCAAAGATTGTGTGCATCTTCACGGAAACAAAATATTGAACTGTTTCTTTTTGCTGTGTAGTAAATGGTCACTATTTAAAACACTAGGCATTTGAATTGGATTAAGCATACCTAGTTTACTTAGTCTATCCAGTATATTTAATAAATAAAAACAGAACACTCTTTCCAGGTACAAAAGGTATGTACTCGGATAACAGTAGAATACAGGTTAGTAGCAGACTATAGACTGTACCTCGGAACACTGAGATTAGAACTTTGAGTTGTGAATTTTCCCTGCATGTCTTTGATGTTTGCACTACAAACTTTGTATGCTTACTTCCTCTTTACTTTACTGTGCATTCTGCATTCAGTCCATTATGTGAAGTATTTTGTATATGTTTGCGCTTTTCAAAATTCACTCTCTGGACCTGTGGATATTGTTGTGTTCAAATACCCTGTACATGTTCTTCCCATCTCCCTGACCCACTTGTCTGTGTGTTGCAAATGTCTTGTAGTTCTATCTCCAGTCTCGGTTCACCTGGAGAGGTGCTCGCCTTCTACGTCCTCTGCTGCAGTTCACCTTGATTATGATGGCATTCTACACTGGCCTGTCCCGTGTCTCCGACCACAAGCACCATCCCACCGATGTCCTGGCAGGGTTTGTGCAAGGCGCCCTGGTGGCTTACTGCATAGTGAGTACTTAGATTCATTAAGTACAGCCTCATCAGTTTCACTCCCAAACCGTGCATTTGTGCAGATGACTCACTTCATAGAGATTTGCACTAGCACCACAAAAGATCCCTCTCGGACCCAGTCTTTGGACTTTGGCACAAATTTGTCCCTATTCAAGTTGATGGTAGGGACATGTTACTTTCATGGGAAATAGACTCTTAACTACAAACTATTTTGGTCTGCATATAAATGAATTATGAGTCCTCAGAGATGTAAGACTTCAGTGAGAAGCTATGTCACTTTTTTAATAGAATAAAATAACATTGTTACCAATTGCTTAATGACTGAAGCTGAGAATTAACCATAAAATATACTGGCATCAACTCGAGAGTCTTTGTTGTCCATCGAATCTTAAATTCAACTGAGTTTAGAAAATATAGTTTGTAATAATCAGCTACAGATTGCTTGAAAAAAATCTGGAATAAATGAGGAACACTCAAAAAATCTCAACAGTGTCCATTTGCAGAATGTGCAGGTTGTATAATGAAAGTTCCTCCAGCCACTGCCATAATGCAAACTCTGCTGTCACTAAGGGCAACCTGTTAAAGTAATACAGATTCTACTGTGTGTGAAGTACAAAAAAGCCATTAGTGTTTTAGTCCTTGTCTCCTCTGTGGTTTTGATTGTTTCACTTTACAATTTCAGTGAGTTTGCTTAAGGTATTAGGGGGGTCTTTTTTAAACCCAGACAGTAAACAAGCTCAGCTGCAGTTCGCAGAGGCCCACTTTTCTCTTGGGGGGTAGGCAAAACAATTACGAAAATTGTTTGCTTCAAACTAAGTGCTTTCACAGAGTTCTATAGACATCTCCCTGTATGGCAGCCAAACTTGGCACAGCCACTGTCACTGTCAGGATGTTTTCTGAGGGCTCTTGGCCGCCTCAAAACCTTGGGCTCTGATACTGGGTACACAAGAATCTGGAGGGATGTCTTTCATCAATGAAATCGCTGCTGACAGGGTCCCTTCTCTGTATCGGTGAAAGACCTTGTAGCTCAGTTGTGTGCTTTAGAAAGGTTGGTATTGCTTCTGACTGGTATTTAAGCGAGTGTCATATGTGCCAAACAACTTGGCAGTTATGGTCAAAGAAGCATAGACGTTTAATGCAGGAATGTGTGGTGCCATGGTAAGGGCTCATTACTGACATATTTGAATCTAATATTTTAATGTGATCCAAAGCTCAGTCTCCTAAATATTTATGTTCCCGCGTCCTTTAATGACCACTTGAAGAAGTGATGCCAGACATTTCATACAATTTTAAACATCAGCCAGAGAGGGCTCTTTCGAGTGGCAGTACACAGATTGGTTTCTTTTCAAGCTTGGTGATAAACATGTTATTAATGTTCTTTCACTAAGCTGCTGTAATTACAGGGCTCTGTAATATTTTTTTGGTAAATTGTTTCCTTTAGTTTAAGATTTTATAAAGTTCTTGGGTGACTGTAACTACTTCTTTACTACAGTGTTTGTCACACTGTATGCAGAAGTGCCTCCTTTAGGAATAAATAAAGGAGGGCAACGGAAGGATAGAATTGCCAGTGGAGTGACAACATTCTACTAGGCTAGGTTTGGCAGTGGATTCCAGTTGTTGTATCAGAAATTTACTTTCTGTTTTATCTGGTCCTCCATTCCCATTGACCCAGTAAACTACACACTATAACACTTACTGTGTGCAATTAAAATATCTTTAATAACCGATGATCAGAAGTGGTCTTTGGAGGAATTGCTGTTGGAGAAAGGAAACACCAGTCTCAAAACTGATCATACTTGGACTATGATCATGCCAGATCTTTAAAATAATCAGTAGATTGGGATTATTCCTCACTTAAAAAAGTGGACCTTGTTGTTTTTGCTAATGATTATGCTGATTGCATAGCTCTTTGTGGTAAAATTCCCCTTCATCAGCCTAGTAGATAACAGGCAGTCCCATTTTACTGTTTATCATCCATTATTGTGTATTCCAACCCCAAAACTTCAATTCTTTCTCCAGAGCTTGATCACTTATTTTATGGTCTCTACTGCCTTGTGCATAAAAAAACTCACATTCTCAATAATTAAAGAAATTAAGAAATGAGGCTTTAGCAAAAGTGTAGTCTTTAATATAGTCATCAAAAAACATGGGAGACAGTTAAATTGTATCATAATATAAGGGTACGGAGCTCCTGTCCTGTTGGGCCAATTAGTCCATTTAATATAGTGTCTGTGAAGATTTGTGAACTTAAACCATTCTGCTGGTAAATGTATAAGCTTCTTCTTATGGCACTATTTTCAAGACCTGCAACTTAAGTAAAGCTAATGGCAGCTTAGTGAAGTAAGGCATTCTTTCAGGACTTTTTTTAAACGTTACAAAGGGTTCATATATTTTTGGTCGTACCTGCATGTTTTCTGCAGTGAATGGCATCTTTTTCACAGATTCTGGGCAGATGGCACTTTGTTCATGACATGGAGGGGCAGAGGTGGACAGGGACTGAGCTAGCCATGAATGGCTTTTCCTGCAGCTCCCTGCACAAGGCCACTGGCAAGGAAACAGCTGTGAGAAAATGGTCTGAAGCTTCTCTTCCTTTCTCTTCATACTAAAGGATTTAGCTTTTAGCAAGAAAATCCAGACATTGTATATCCCATAATTCCTTAGGAGGGCAAGGGTCATTGTCAATATCCTGCGCTAAGTAAGGGTTTCTCCCAAGATCAGACTGCCAGTTAAGCGCTTTAAGGCTTGGTATGTTAGAGAAAAGGGTGCCCTTAAGATATCCTATCTGTAGTGCTTGAATGATTACAAGCCTCTCAATCAGACCTTTTTTCACTCCAGGCAATTGATTCACAAAGCAAACACTAGACTCCAGCAGTATGTCAGGGGCTATTACTGAAACAAATGTTTATAATCATTTTAAGATCACTCACACTTAATTTGACCCCTCACATATTTCACATTTGCCTTCTCTGTCCTAATCCACCAGTGTTTCAGGAGAGGGTTGCTTTCACTGTACTTCCTCGTTATAAAATTGACTGTTTACAAGACCTTGCATACTGTTGATGGTTGCATGGGGCAAAAGCAGATTCATTCAATGAAGAGAACCACTGATGCTTTCTCATGTTCTTCTCTCAAGTGTGAAATTGAAGAGCCCAGAAAGGGAGAAAGACAGACAGCTGTCAGTTATGGTTGACTCAGAAGAATAACACAGAAAATGCTAATGCCGAAAGTTTTTAACTTGAGATCCCTTAACTTGGCAGCTCTGATGAGCATTTTTCAATCATGGGAGGTTTTCATTTACCATATTGAAAGCATTATCTGAGATGTTTAAATATTTTTAAATGTCTATTTTCTTCATCTTCATTAAGGGAGGCAGACTTGTAAGCTCACTTTATCTTACTGGAGTTTTCACAAGTGTCCTAAATTCCCATTCCTTAAACTCAGGTTCCCTTTTTGGCACTTTTAACTAAAACCAAACAGGGATTTAGAGCCAGTCATTCCCATTGTAATTTCCTGCCTGACTCAACCATTTTGTGAGTCAGATGCCACAAAACCTGGTTTTTAAAGGGTTCCATCTGTAAGCCATTCCTCATCTAACTCTGATGTTCATCAGCAGGAGACTTTTTTGGGTTCACAAAACACTGCCATACATTAGTTCTCCTCACTTTATTAGTGACAATGTACAAAAAAAATTGAATGGTCTGTTAGTGTTGGAGATCTTGCTTCTCGGTGAAACATTAAACTTCATTGTTAAAATCTGAGTTTTCTCACAGAAAAAAGTGCTCTTCAATTCCAATGTTTACATATTATGAATAAAAATCACTTCTCCACTACGTTCTGTATAATCAGTACCTTATTAAATTATGGTAACAGTACAGTAACAGTACAGTACACCCACCAAATGCTTAATACAAAGAAAGTAAAGTTCTTGAAAACATAAGCCCTCTGTTAAGTGTAGGATTTATGATTTGAATACTGAACTCAAACAAATTAAATGCAGCATAGATCCATTTTTTTCTTAGACATGTAGCTGCTCATTATTAAATCACAGACATTAAACTATATTGACAGAGCAGTTTTGGAGCAACAGCCTTTGCTAAGATACTGTCTCATCCACCTCCATTCCATGACTTTCTTCTGGATTTGCTCCAGCAGGATTGCTGTGGCTCTGCAGTGAGATGAGGAGCTCCAACTCGGATTGTTTTTGCTGTCAGTACAGTCCCAATACAGTGGGCTTCCTTGAAGGAAGGGGACAACTTTTAATTTTTCCCCCATAGGGACACAGCAAATCCTACAACAATAAATATTAATTGACAGCTGCAGTTGTAAGGCCTATAGTGTATAAGGCCTACTGTATATAGCCAGGCTGTCATGTGATTACACGGGAGCTCATCATATCCTGAGTTACAGAAGACATTATTCTACAGCAATTTAGAGAAATAATTAGCAGAAATTAAGGACAAAATTGCTCTCTGGTTGGAGGTTTGGTGATGATTCATATACAAATGCCTCTCTTGAAGCTGGAATGGAGGCCCCTCTTAGTCATTTCATAATGAGAAGACCTAATTTTGTTCCTAATGGCATTACGTAAGGGTGGAAAAGGTCACCAGGAAAATAGCATGACTTAATCATAAGAATAACCATGGTCTCCAAGCATTTGTTTCAGAGTCCTATCTAAGATAAAAAAATGCTTATATTAAAGCTGTTATTGTATGTAAAAAAACTACTTTTTCAATTCCTGTGGATATAGAACAGTAGTTCTCTTTGTCAGGCAGTTGGTAGGAATATTACGAAGTTGTGGCAGAATATCAGAAAAGGAAGAATCGAAATACACAGCATGCAGGATAGTGTCTTAGAGTGCCCTGACAGCTGGCTTCTCAGTAGCAGGGTCTGTTCATGGATATGTCCAGCACAGTCTTCTGTTCAGAACAGGAAAGAGAATTCCTTTTTTAGCTTTCACTGGTGACTGGCGAGGGTCGTGACTTGCCATAGTGTGTAGCTATGAAACAGGAAACATGACGGGCAGATTTATGCCTACACTTCATTTTGACAAAAATAGTTATTGTTTCCTCTCTGCTTTCTTGCATTGTAAACTGTTCACTCCAGGCATGCAGAATCAACACATCCTATCAATCCAGACTGAAATACATTTCAGCTGTTATCAGCAGCTGAGCAGCACCATGGATCTAGAGAGGTTACGCTGCCCAGTCTCCCACACGTCCTTTGTGACCTTCTCAGGGTCCCTGTAGAGCGTCAGCTTTCTGTCTTCAGCTCTTTTGTCAGTCTTTGATAAGTTTCCTTTCATGAAAAAGATGTAACCTTTCACACACAAAAACTAGTCGTTGAGCTTCTTCTGATGTTCTTATATTCATGTATCACAGATGACAAAAATCTGCAAAGATTAAAAATGCATAAATCTAAATAATTTACATACTGTATGCACCTAATATGCACATTTAAGTATTTTATTATAGTGCATTGCTTAGAATGTTTTGAATGCTGTATGATATATTTTAGCATATGTAGAGACTTGTGTTGTATAAATGTTGTATATAAAGACATTACATTGTGTTGAAGACCAAAATATTACATATATTATGTAAGTTGATGGCCTTTACTGTTCAATAATTGATTTTTCTGGAAGGCATTTAATATCCATAGTGCCAGTCCCATAGATTTAAAACAGGGAAAGAGCTAGGACACACCCTATTAGGATATGTAGGCGGGTCCAAACTGAAGTGTCACCTGGGACTCTTTCTGAAAGCTGGCTCAAGCGTGTAAATAGCTGAGAAGTAAGGTATTGTGGGTTAGTGCTGGGCGATAATTCGATAACGATAATTATCGCAATATAATTTTCCTCGATTATAATTTTAACAAAAGTTCGATAAATGTTCGATATATATGTTTATGCTTTGCGCATGATATGCACATGTGCTAAAAATACCGCGCGAGTCCACGTGCGTGTTGGAGACCAGGCAGCTGACGTGGTGTTGTTTACCCACACGGTGGTTGCTGACAGGATTGTAGTTTGAGTTGAGAAATGAGCGACACTGAAGCAAATGGAGATATAATGGGTAATTTGGAGATATTTTGGCTTTTTATGATCAGACATAAAACAGAGCACTTTAAACTTTGCAGTCTGTCTGAGCCATCGTCTATGCGTGTTTTATCACACTGCAGTATTTAATTTTTCTATTAAGATATTTATTTTGTAAATTTTACTCATGCATATTTTTTGACATAAAAAAGACTTGAATACTCTCTACCTTTGTTTAATGTTTCTGCTGTTTGGCAAGTGTTTGTTGTGTTCTTAAAATAAAGAGTTGTTTAATTTACCAATTAATTTTCACTCAGGAGAAAAAATCTGCCTTTAAACTTGAAAGAAATAATGATTTTTCATTTATCGTGATAATTATAAATATCAACTGATGCAACACCAATTGCTGCAGCTCTTGCATCACTGACAGAACAGGGTAGAGGAATCTCAAAGGAGAACTGCATGAGATGAGACATTGGATCCCAAATGGACTGTTACAATTTAATATCAATTATTTTTGGCTACTAAACTGTTTTTTGTTTAAGGACGTATAAAGCTAGTAAAGGCTTTTATTTAATTTACTTCCTATTCCTTGATCTCTTCTATCCGTTCCTTACACCAGTGCTGAGCAAGCTTGAAAATGTCAATGAATATTATATTTTTATGTGTGATACCTTCATATATTTTCAGTTGGTTATGTAACACTACATTAGTAAGTACACAAATAATCACAGATGAAGAAAGCCAGACTTTAAGATACTTAAGGTATCTTGAGTATCTGGAGGGAAGCTGTAAAGTGTTCTTGACAATAGCTGTTTCCATGGGCCTGTTTCCTTTCAGACACTCCCAGGTAACCTGCCCTCAATATCCTCTCCAGCTATGACGTCATTGAGTATTCAGGAAAGGCTCTCTTTTTGTGTCTCTTCCTCTCGTGTCCTACTCCCACGGCAAAAGAGCGCTTACTCAGAGGAAACCGAGTGACTTCACACCCTCAGGCAGTAGTGGGAGGGAAATTTAATTTTGAAAAAAGGAAAAAAAGTGACTAATATTGTATTTTTCACAATTAATGGGTGTCCTTATTAATGGCTATGTGAGTGTTCTGTAATATCCGGGTAAATTAAGTATGAATTGTAACATTGAAATGATAGTCAGTATGAACAACACTCTTACCACTTCCTTTGATGGATTGCTTAGTAGTCTGATAATGCCAAGCAATTCCTAATGAATTGCATTTTTGTCCAAACTGGTGTTTTAATGAACTTGTTTAGACTTATATGCCTGAGGAAGAGACCATTTGTATTTTTGTATTTTGTATTGTATTTTTAGAGATAGCATTCTTTTCCATGTCTTAAAATATCATATGACTGACAAGTGTAGCATGTCATTTTCTTCTATGTAAGTGTATTCAACAGCAAACAGAATCTGACATGTCTCCTTTTTGAAAGAACATCAATATTCATTCCATATACTGTACAGTGCATTGGTGAATTGTTTTCCTGTCAACATCTCTGTGCTAAAAAGCGTGAGAGCTGATTTGAACAGTTGCCAATCCTCAGACATTTATATATATATAGCCTTCAAAACACAAGTCACATTGGAATTGCACTTTCTCAGCTAAAAGGAGCACTACATATTTGGATGCTTTTTGATATCTGTTTTACTAAATGTGTTATTTTTGGGATTCCTGTGTTATTTTTTTAGAGAGTAATGAGTATAAAAAGGTACTAATTAAACTTTAGAGTAAATTGTTTCTTTTTAAAACCATTGTCTGTAGCTGGTACCCACATAGCCTGATCTCAAAGCTCTTTGTTTTTTGTTTTCTTTAAGGTGTTTTATGTGTCGGATCTCTTCAAGCCCAAGATAAAGACCACCACCCCACCACCATCTCCCATTAAAAAAGAACTGCTTCCTTCAGCAGACATAATTGAACGTAACAACCATCACAACATGGTGTGAGCAAGCAGCGGAACAGTTTAAACAATGAAGAACAGACCTGTGACAGGTGAACAGCATCACAATGCTGCTTCTCTTTCTCATCTGACAGTAGAATGTAGGGAAGAGAGACTTTTTTTTTTACTTCTGTTTTTACCCACAAGTCAAGCAAAAAGGCCTGAAAATGGAGAGTTTTGAGACCATTGCTTCCAGTTCGCATGCAAAGAACTTTCTCTGAGATTGTAGGAGTTACTACAAATATACCGACATGAAGTGTAGCTGTGAAGATATGCAGCTGGTTAAAGTCAGAGTTCACCATTTTGTATTATCTCTGTGGCCTTGGTATTGGACAACAAATTCCTTATGTATAGGAATGTTTTTTTTCTGCAATTTACTAGCAATGATATATTAACAATATAAAATAATTTATAGAACTATATTCAAACTCATTGTCAACTAGTCTAGGAGCAATAATTATTAGAAAGCCTGTTGATATTTTTGTATGACACCAAGGAGATTCTAGCCTTAGAATATAAAGTGAGGGAAGGATCATTCTGATGGATAAGCTTGGCTCATGTCTGTCCCTTACTGGAATCCTCCGGTTACTTCAAGCATAGTAGTGCAGAGTCTGCAGTATGAGCTTATGTTTAACATTTGGTGATTTAATCTTTTGTAAAGGCATCAAGCTTGCTCAAAGTATTCAATACACCAATTCAACTCCATGGGATGTTGCAAAAATCATTAAAGCATGGAAGGGGTGGGAAAAACAATCTAGAATATCAGATGCCTGTTAAAAATGTATTTTTTATATATTTTTTTGCTTTGAAGGCAATGTGAAATGGATGTTTTATTATCACTGCCTCCCGTCACCAGCCGTACTGTAAAAGCGTGGCTGTGCCATGCTGAGCTGTGATGGTGGTAGGGTTTTCAGTACCAGGTGGGTGGGTGTTAGGGGGGAGTTGGGGTTAGGGAAATGGGGATCAGTTGTGACCGTCCTTGGGGTTGACTCCCAGGGAGTGCCGGCACATTGGCGTCAGGGCTTCCTGCTGGCTGGGAAGTGTTGACACAGTCGCACATAAACAGAACTATACATTCCAGGAGTACAGCAGACAAGCCCCCACACACAGCTTCAGTAATAAGGCCTGGCTGTTCCAATACGCGCAATGAATCATGACGTCTGCCTTCACTTGTGATGCATGGAGCATGTTTCACAACAACATCAAAGCCAAGCCAAGGGTTTAGGTCTCATATATATATATATCTTTCTAGTATATTCTTACTATAAAGATACATATGTGCTGTGGGTTTTATTCTGAATTTTATTTGCAATCAGTGCATCTTATCATTTGTGAAAAAAGGTTACTAAATGACTAGGGAATATTAACTGCAAATAAAGCATACAGTATTCTCAATGAACACAATAACATTACAAAAATCTCTGAACTGTTGCACATCCTTTTCATTGTATAGTCCGTCCTATCATTTCAATCATAACAAGCTCTGTTTATTTTTTTTATAAATATATAAATAATGTATAGAACACTTAAAGTAACTATGTAAAATATTTTCTGAAACTTTCAGATATTATATCCACTATGAATAAGTGTCATGACCTGTGTTATTTACAAAGTGCTGCTTAAAAAAAGCATTGACCGATTTTGTATGTAGTTAACTAAAATATTGTAGAATTGTAATAGATTCTTTTTAATAAAGGTTAAAAAAGCTACACCTACAATTGTATTAAAATTACTTGTAGTATTTTTGTATTGACTTTTTGTACAAAACAAATATTAGCAAATAAAGTTTGTTTCTGCAAAATGTATTTGGATGTAATACATGTGCTTTTAAATAAAAAATGTTCAGTATCAACAAATAAGTACTGTAACTGCAATGTATTCACTGAGACAATAGTTTCTTTGACAGAACAAATGTTTCTCCACAGGGAAGAGCACCAAGCAGTGTGAAGTGATTTCATCTAATCTTTCACTTTGTGTTACACTAATCCCGAAAAGGCCAGAAGGTTTCTGGTTTTATTTCTACCTTAATTACCTAATTGAACTCATTATGTGCTTAATTGGATAAATTGAAGTCTTTCCCTGTTCTTAAAAAGGTGGAGAATTTAAAGAGACCTGTAAAACCTGCTGGGAAACAGCCCTTGGGAACTTGAGTTGGGCTGCCTTACTGTAGACAAGCAATCTCCGTTTTGACTGATCATGATTTTGAACTCGATGCCCAAACATTTAGTAATCCTTAGTGAGTAGTCCCTTCAGTCTCTCAGATCAGCAGCACTAGCTTAAACAAGACATGTTTTCGACATGGTTCTGAAATAGCTGATGACCCCACCCTACTATAATTCCAGGATTGCTTTCAGGTGGTGCTGTGATGAGGTAATAGTGTATGGGATGGAACTCCACATTCCACTGGTCCAACCAGTATTTAATAAGATTAGTCCTGATGGGAGTAGTGGTAAAAGTGTGCCTTCAGCTTATGCCAGTCACACATTGCCTGCCACTTTCAATGTGATTCATAATAGTTTAGCCAGCAAGTGTATAATAACTTAGAAAAAGCCCATTAAATATTTAAGATACACTGAAAGCCCCAAACCCCCCAAAATCAGCAAGTGCAGATTGCTGTCTCTGATGTTTAATTTTTCATTGATAAAAAGGAATTCTTGCTAATTGATTATACATTGAAATACTGTTTATTGGCAGCTGTTTAGAGTGAATTACAGGTCACGTTGATGGAAACTGATCTTTCAGTAGAAGGCTAATTAATATTCTATCATTAAGATGAATATCTAACCACTCATTATGAGAAAGCTGGAAGGGACCCAGCCACCTGGAGCTTGTCCTGGAAGCACAGGGAACAAGGTTGGACTCCACCCTGGATGGGATGCCAACCATGACAGGCCAGTCACACACACCTGATGAACTCAGGGTGGCTTTAGACAATGAAAGAAAACCCATGCGACCACACAGAAGGCTGTAACTGCAGCACTAATTGCCATATAAGGGATTTTCCTCTGTTAGCTGGTATCATTTTGTTAACATGTTAGAACTGTAGTCTAGAACAGAGATTCTCAATCCTGGATGACCACACACCTGGTGGTTTTTTTTCCAGTTCAGCTTAAATACTTAATTGAAGCCTTAATTGAACATGTAAGGTGTTTGATATGAACTTTTGTTTCTACTCACGACTGTGTGTGATTTTATGTTACTTAATAAATGCAGTAGTTCAAAAACATCATCCAACACCTGAAAAGTAATCAATTCAAATGAATTCCATTATGAAGTCAGTTAAGGATTCAAGGATTATGTAACAGCTTGACTGGAACGAAAACCAGCAGGTGTGTGTGGGGGTCTCCAGGACCAGGAATTGGAACCGGAACTCTGGTCTAGCATCCAGAAACAGCTATACCAGCAGTGAGGTTGTGCTTTAAAAAAATAAGAAACTTCAAAGATCCACCCTTATGACAATTTGCTGTATACATTGATGGGGGTGCATGTGATTTATTTTAGTAATGAAGAAACGACACCAGCACAAACGCCAAGTAAGGTCACAGTTTTTGACAACAATCAACAGGTTTTTGTAAACAGTGTCCCTTGCAGTCGTGGAACACATGACCTGTTCAGATGTTATCTGGTTGCTAGAGCACCATCACAGGGAATCTGGACTGTTTCCCTGAGATCTGACAGCTATAGGCCAACACACTGCAGGCCGATTCCTTCAATGATTCAAATTCTCAGCTTTATTGCCTTGATATGTTTACAGTATCTTGGCACTGGAGAGATGAAGCTGAACATTACTTTGCTTTGGCAGTGCCCTACGCTTGCCCTTGCTGTTGCAGAAGGGATAGTGAGATCAGTTCCTAATGCTCGCATTGCGTGTCAAAAAACTTTCCCCAGGAAAAACATTCCTGCCCAGTATAATGTGCCCTGTTTACATCCTCAGTAATATAGTGTTGTATCATTTCCTTTAAATACAATCATATTTCAAAAAGGTGCAATGGTCACACAATGGTTAACATTGCTGCCTCATAGCTCTGGGGCCCTGGGTAAAATTCCAGACCTGGAGTGCTATCTGTGTGAAATTTGTATGTTCTGCCTGTGTTTGCCTAGGTTTCCTTCAGGTGCTCCTGTTTCCTCCAACAGTCCAAAGACTTACTGGTAGGTTAACTTGCCCTGGTGTAACTGTGCACATTTCTGTTTGTGCCTTGTGACGGACTGGCACCTGTCTATGGTGTGCCCTGCCTTGTGCCCGTTGCTTACAAAGATAGGCTCCAGCTTCTCTGTGACCCTGATTTAGATGAAGTAATTAAAAAAATGGATGTATGGATTATACTTTACACATCTCTTTGCACTCTTATCTGAATCTAGATTGCAGAATTGCAAAACTTTTTTTTTACTCTAAAGCATCTGTACTAATTCACAGGTAGCTTTGCTTCTGCTTCCCTCTACACAGTAAAAGCCAAGTCTCCAAATTATAAGTGATAGATTTCTGGTAGTTACTGTATATTGTGTGGAGGTGAGCAAAGTGTGTTTTAGAGCAACTGGCTAAGGTAACTTGTTATAATCTTTGAGCTTTGAATACAACATTTTGGCTGTGGAGCCTTCTTCAGGTGTGATAAAGAGAGGAAAGTCATTGAATGATATACATGTATGCCCGTACAGGCTTAATTCTCCATCTCTAACAATATAATTATCTAATTTATCCATCTTTTTGTGTGACTAACCAAAATCCAGCCATACATTTTTGGGGAAATAATTTAGTCCATGTATTGCTTGCTCAAAGTCCATATAAGACAATGTTTTACTAGAACTGCTTTTGTGCTAATTAAAATCTGTCCTTTCACCTAGTGTAGTTTCATTTGTTTTCCCGTGTCCCCTGGGAGGGTGCTTGCAGAATATTCCCAGAGAGGATGAAGGAGCCAACCCTTCTTCCTCTCATTATCATTGGACTTCCAACCAAGGCTTCACCTCTTGAAAGGTCTGCATTGCAGAGATAAGAGCAGCACTTTGAGAAGTGTTTTTTCACTTATTCCCAGGCATTTTAACTGGACCACACATACCAAAATACTTTATTACAAAAAGCATCAAATGTTTCTTTTGGACTTCAAAATCTTTCTAAAAATATTTATTTTTAGAAAGTAGACCGTAAGAAGTAGCTTACTTTACATTTGGTGAAAACAATTTTTAGAAAGATAAAAAATTTCTTCACACGGGGTGACATTAGACTGAATCGTGTCAGATTCTCCACAAATTGTTTGTAACTCTCTCATGCTGAATTGTGTTAACATAAACCTACACCATGTTGATAATTACTAAAATGAGTGTGAAAAACACAAAAAGTGGTTAAATACAAGAACATCCGTTTCAAATTTTGTTTTTATTGTTTTGTTCTTGATGTTGCTTTAATGTACAGTACACACAATCTGTCAACCAAGCCTTTAAAATAATGTATTAAAGATTAAACTCACAAACCTAAGGCAGTAAGTTCCAAGGTTCTCTGAAAAAGTGTACATTCAGGTTACTTTTTACCATTTCAGAGTATTCAGTTTCTCTGCATTTTATGAAACTATATTCCATTTTCAATATGTTCTTCTCTTTTCTGCATGGAATAAACTTTTACAGTGTTTTTTCTTCTTTCAACTTTTCAGTGTGGAATTAACCTGTATGTGTATGTGTTAATCTTTCAGAGACCTAAATGTTTATGCTGTTAAAATATATTGAAAAGCATTAAAAACAGAACTGGTTATATTTGTAGCATTTTATTGCCACTGAGTAATATTTCTTTTACACCTGGAATGGATCAAACGACAAGAGGAGACACAAAAATTACAGGTAAACAGATGCAGCAAGGTCCAAAGGTACAGAGTTTTATTTATGGACACCCCTCTTGTCTCCCAATATTAAATATGCACTTTTTCACTCTGTATAAAACAATTATGAAGCCTGGCCATGGGCACCTGTGAAATACCACTTCTATATGAAAATAAACTGTTTGTCTTATAAAATAAGATGGTTGTCTCTAATGAAGTGCAATTTCCATGTCTCCCTTTTGAGTGTGCAAAAGTGTATTGAGAAAGCTGCTATTTGCCTTATTAATGTGCAAGTGTTTCTCAGTTGTAAACTGAGATGGTGCTTTTTATTTTCAATGAAAGTACACTAAAAGTGGTATACAGTTGGCAGTAATAGGAATGTTTTTTGAGCACCTCTAATGTAGCTCAATGCCAAGTGGTGGGAGATCATTTTCACAGCACTAAGCTGCAAATAACACACAGTCACTGGTTATTGCATTTCAGGTGTGACGTGGGATATTTCATCATTCAAGAATGCAAGTAAAGATTCTGCTAAAATTATTTTGGTGATATGTTATATACAGTATGTGATATGATATGTATAATGTGTTATAATATGTGATATGTTATTATATATTTGATATGTTGAAATATGAGTGGAATTCTATTCATGAACAAATAGCTTAACCCTTTATAAATAATTAATTTACTATTTTGATGTGGCTTTTTTTAAATAAGTACAGGTGTGAGCACAATGAGGTTTTGACTTGAAGAGATCCTGAATGAAAGACACTGTATGTTTGATATAAATGTTCAGAGACAGGAAAATTGAGAGTAATGCAGAAATAGTATAAACCAAACCTTTTTCTAGTGCTGGTCACCAGTTACTGTTTGTGAGAGCCCTGCTGTGAGTTTTAATGGAAAGGTAGAAACTTTGTTTTAAGCTGTGCAACTCTTTTTTATTATCCAGTGCTTAGTGTCACATACAAAAATAATATGAAAACAATGCAGGAAATATTCTCATTGCCCAATACAAACACAAGTTAATTAAAAGTCTGGTTAAAACAATCAAGTTTATGTTTTGTTTAGTGAACAAGGACTTTTGCGAACAGCATGCACATCTAATTTAGTTCAATCACAGAGTGTGCAAACCATCCTTGGTAAAGTCACATTATTTGATTTATCTTTAAGTACTTAATAAAGGTATATTTGAAAAAATAATTCCACTTTGTTCTCTGAACAGAGTACAGACATCTACAGTTATTAAATTAATATATTATCAAGAAGAAATCCAAATGTACGTATAGTTCTCTATTATTGACAGCTACAATTTTCAATACTTTACTTTCTAAATCTTACAAGTGCTTTGCAAAAGTATTCACCCCTTTTGTGACTTTTTCACATTTTATTGTTACAGCATGGAACTGTGAGGTATTTAACTAAGAATTTTTGCCACACATCAACACAAATTACTCTATAATGTCAAAAAGTGAAAAAAATAATCAAGACATTGTATTTTAAAAATAAAAAACAGAAAATAATTCAATGCATAAGTATTCACCTCCTTGCCTTGACACACCTAAATTACCTCTGAAGTAACCAACTCTCTTCTCCAAGTCACATAAGCACTTAACTGGAGTCCACCTGTGTGCAGTTGAGGTGTTTCACATTATTTCAGAATAATATACTTGTGTCTGGGAGCTTCCCCACTTAGTTAGTGCATTTCCAAGGAAACACTACACCATGAAGACCAAGGAACATTCCAAGCAGATCTGAGACAAGATTCTTGAAAAATACCAGTCAGGGCAAGGATATAAGAACATTTCCAAGACATTGAATATACCACGAAGCACAGAAAAGTCCATCATTAAAAAGGTGAGAAAATATGGAACAACTGTGAATCTGCCCAGAACTGGCTGTCCTCCAAAACTGAGTGTCCAGGCAAGAACAGCCATAGTAAGGGAGGCTACCAAGATGCCTACAACAACTCTAAAGGAGTTAGTCCTCCATGAAGATTCTATGGTCCGATGACACCAAAATTGAACTTTATGTTTGGCGCAAACATAACACAGCACATCACACTGAGAACACCATCCCTACAGTGAAGCATGGTGGTGGCAGCATCATGCTTTGGGGATGCTTCTCTGCGGCAAGGTCTGGAAAACCTATAAAGATAGAAGGAAAAATGGATGTAGCTAAGTACAGAAAAATCCTGGAGGAAAACATGCTGCAATCCGCAAGAGCACTGGGACTTGGAAGACGATTCCTCTTCCAACAGGGCAATGACCCGAAACATACAGCAAAAGCCACACTGGAGTGGCTTAAAACCAAAAAGGTTAATGTCCTGGAGTGATCCAGTCAAAACCCAGACCTCAATCCAATTGAGCATCTGTGGAATGACTTAAAAATTGCTGTTCACAAACGGTCCCCATCCAACTTGATGTAGCTTGAGCCAAAAATTTTGCCAAGAAGAATGGGCAAAAATTCCAGTGTCAAGATGTACAATGCTGATAGAGACTTACCCAAAGAGACTGACAGCTGTAATTGCTGCCAAAGGTGGTCTTACCAAGTATTAACTCGGGGGGGATACTTATGCATTCAATTATTTTTAATTAATTTAGTAAAATATCTGGATTTTTTTTTTCACTTTGACATTATAGAGTACTTTGTGTTGATGAGTGGCAAAAATTCAAAGTTAAATACATCATGGTTCCATGCTGTAACACAATACAATGTGAACAAGTCCAAGGGGGGTGAATACTTTTACAAGGCACTGTACATAAAGAGACTTTCTGATAAATGAAAAGAGAAAAAATGAAAAATAGTACTGTAGAAAATGAGAACTATAAAATGAAGTTCCTTAATCATAAAATAAGGATATGAACATAAAATAGGGATATTTTAATTTCATTTAAAAACTGTATAAAAATAATTCAGAGGACAAGAAAGCTAATGTAAATGTAGTTTACTCCGCAGTGAGTGGTGCTGGAGATAAATTCAGGCTAGATTGAAGCCCAGAGCTAAGGGAGGGTTTGGTCATGCAGTACATCAAGCTCAGACCCTCTTTTCACTTTCACAGACCTCTTGCAGAAGGAAAGAGGCAGAGCTGGGCACTGCACTTCCTTAAGGGAAATTGTAGACATTCCATGCAGACCGTGCAAAGCAGAGTGGTTCTCTAAGCCTACACAGTTTGCATTTGGGAAGATGTCTTGACAGAGGTAGCAATTAGTAGAAAATTAACAAGAAGAGGAAGTGATATTTCTTTAAGCCTAAAGAAAATACAGATTATACCTTCACTAGGAAGCTGCTCACATTCCCAGAGCACTGCTGCAGACACTCAGATAGTTCAGACAGTCTGTCCTTACCCTGTTTTGAACAAAGATGTCTTTTTGTTGGCATATTTATACTGTAATATCATAGGATTTCTTTTTGAATGACTGCACGTTTTTTTTAAAACCGTTGTGTGCAGGTGTTGAGACATTGTTTGAAAAGCCTTGTGTTTTTGCAAACATCCTTTCTTGTTCTTACTGTTGAAATGCTTATACAGTACCTTGACAAAACATTTGACCACTAAAGGAGCAGGGTAGTGTTTTTGAAACTTGACTTGTGTAATAGTTGAGGACTATACAAAATAAATTATTATTCTGTATTGCACAAGCTAAATCAAGGTGTTTTGGATAAGTGGTAAAACACAATTTAATACTAGAACATCTTTTAAATTGCAAAAATACTGAATTGACCTCCTTTTTCATGTTAAATTTATGACAATTTTTAATACTATTTATACAAGGATTTTGGGGTCTTCAAATCTTATTACAAGGGATTGGGCAAATCCCTTCAAATGTAACCGTAGCATAAAATTCTTATCTCACAAAACAAGGTGATTTTCAATCTCAGAACTTAGTATTCAAAACAAAAAAGACATCTTTCTACACAAGCACAGGAATTAATTTTGTAGTTGATGTCTCTGAAGATCTGTTAGGTATTGCTGAAAACTAAATGAATATTGGTAAATCTGACACCAGGAACAATGTGAGCCATGGTTTTTAATTACTATCCCTTTAAATGACAGGAAGATATCCAGTGAAAAACTTTTAAAAGAATCCTTTCACTTCTGTTTCCATGTATGCTATTACTGTATATTGTCACACAATGGCGTGAGCAAGGCCAAAGTAGATCCGTTTTTTCCAAACTGGCTCCGCCGCAAAAGCACCCAAGCAAACAAGTGCAGTCTATTTACAGTGCTCCCAGTCCCCCACACAGCAAGTCAGCAACCAGCAACCAGCAACCAGCAACCAGCAACCAGCAACCAGCAACCAGCAACCAGCAACCAGCAACCAGCAACCAGCAACCAGCAACCAGCAACCAGCAACCAGCAACCAGCAACCAGCAACCAGCAACCAGCAACCAGCAACCAACTCTTGAGCTGTTGAGCCAGCTTAAATAGCTTGTAAGCCCCTCTCCCTCTGGAGAAAACCATTTCTCTACTTCAAAGTGGTTTTTCCCCTTTCCATAAATAACCCTTGAGAACTGGGGTTAGATTTGGCCTTTTGAGGCCACCATAGGCTGACTCACCCCAGAAGTACTGACACCAAACAAACAGTGAGTAACATCCATTTTGAGAGCGCTCTCCAATCACCCCACAATACTCACTCATACCTGTGTTTAAGTATTTGAATGTATGTGAAATTAGGTATGTTTATGTACATGAATGTATATGAAATTAAGTAATAGCAGTTACTATTCAAGCCCTGAGTGTGCACCCTCAGGAACTTATCTTGCAACCACTCAATGGAAGGTGTATGAATGTTGTATTTTCTGTGCTATCTGTATCCCGTGACAGACTCCTCTGTCACATATATATAACCACATTTTCAAAATACTTTGGTACACCCATTAGTGTTGACGAATTCAGTAATGTCAATCATAAGCAATGTTGATGGTATTTCATTTGACAGACACATTTGGAACTTTTCTGGTTCCCTTCTCTCCAACCTCTCTCTTCTTGACTCAGCATTCCTCTATAAACTAGTTACATACATGAAACCCACCACATCTATTTTAGATTCCATTCCCACCACTTTATTTCAGTCCTGTTTCTCTTCTCTCTGTCCCATTGTCCTCAATATTATAAATGAGTCCTTGAACACTGGCGTTGTACCAACGGTCCTCAAAACTGCTGCCATTACCCCCGTGCCAAAAAAGCCTGACATGGCTCTCGACAATTTTAACAATTTTTGCCTCATCTCCAACTTACCCTTTCTTGCAAAAATTCTAGAACACACTGTCACATTTCAGTTACATAACCACCTCATGACAAATAACCTTTTCCAACCCCCCCAATCTGGCTTCCGTCAACTTCACAGCACAGAAACGATCTTCTAATAGCTTCTGATTCTGGTTCTCTTTCTATACTCATCTTTCTTGATCTTAGTGCTGCTTTTCACACTGTTGACCTTGACATCTTACTTCCTGGTCTTGAGACTGTGTTTGGAGTTTCTGACACTGCTCTCAAATGGTTCAAGTCTTACCTCACTGTTCGCTGTCACTTTGTCTCTCTTAATGGGTTGTGGTGTCACCAGGGGAAAAGTTTACATAAAATGAGATTAAGTATTCACACCACACTTTTCTCCTTTAATTTCCATGGAGTTTTACTCTGTTTCTCCAGTCCGTTTATCTTCCAACCCAGTCCGTAATCTGTTCTCTCAATCCTTATTCAATCCAAAGTTCAAAAAGTTCAATCCAAGTTCCAAAGTCCGTAAAGTACCACAATTCCGTGCTGTATCCAAGCCACAAACTGTAAATCGTAATCCTTTTTTCCTTTCATTAATCCATAATTCTTCAATGCTTTCATAACACCAACCTGATTCCACACCAGTTCACCGTTTCTGGGGCATTTATATTTTGTTTCCTGATGAGACACACCTGTGTCTCGTTGTTTTTCGGAATAAGTCCTTTCCATATGCAGGTTGGCTGGTTCTTCTTGGCGGCCATCTTGCTCAGGTCTAAGATCGGTAAGAGGATTGCTACCTGAGCGATGACCTTCGAATCGGGTTTTTCCCTGTGGATTACTCTTTGCCTTGGATTGCTTGGACTTTGGGGATTGCTTTGAAGTCTTCTTGCATTTGGATTGGAGTGGAACCTTCGGAGAGCCGGCCTGGAGGCTTCCTCCAGGATGGTGGAAGGGTTTGACTCCTATGACCGGCCTGTGGAGGCTCCCAGGCTGAAATTGACTTTTCCTCTGGATGCGTGAGGGAGAACCACCTGGACTGCGTGAGTTTGAAGATTATGTTTTGTTTGAGGTTTTGGGCCTTACGTCCAATGATGTGTGGTGTGTGCAAGGGAATAGACCCTTGAAGTATATTGATGTTTCTTTGAGAAATAAGATATATAAGAGGGCGTCTGTTAGAATTACGGACGAGAAAAAGGAGAATTTTTTGAGAGACTATGAGGTGTTAGGTTACTACAATGACAATTTTCATTTGATAGTGCACTTTCTTGGGGATGATGATGTAACGGCTTTCCTCCTACGACATGTCCCAGTCATGGGTCAGCCAGAGAAAATTATGGATAGCCGTAATATCTGGACTGGGAAAAGAAAGTATAGAGTGCTACTTCGATTTGATGCACGTGCGGGAGGGGGCTTCCATCACCCCTCAGCATCTTTTTCTTTGGGTTCCAGCAGGGGCTATTTATTTTATCAAAATCAGCCCCAGTTCTGTAGGAAATGTTGTAACTTTGGACACCATGCGGCCGAGTGTAGGGAGAATGTATGTACGATATGTGATGAGACCGGGAATGTTGCGAGGGAATGTCGAAAGAAGGTGTGCACTTTATGCGGCGTGGAAGAACACTTGTTCAAGGGCTGTAAGTGGAGAAAAATACAAATGGCAGGGGAATATGACCAAGGCATACTTAGAGTGGACTGAGAGGAGGAGGAGGAGGCCTCTGAGGAGGAGGAAGAGGTGGCTTCAGTTAATGAGGGAGCACAAGAGGTTGAGCTTCAGCAGGAAGCAGGGCACGGCCCAGCTGGTCAGGATATGGATGACAAAAACGCCAGAGTGCCGGAAACGGCAGGAAGCGAGCAGGAACCTGGGAAAGTGATAGCTAAAAGACGAAGGGAAGAGGACGAGGGCGATTCTGGTGTGGAAGAGGAGAAGAAGGTAAGGGAGGAACCAGTGGAAGAGGGCCTGGATGAGGAGATGGAGGATCAACCAATGCCAGGAATGGAGGTCGAAGCAGAAGAATCAGGCGACCCTGTCGAGGAGGAATCTCCAGCTTCGGCCAAGAGGAGGGAGAAAACTTACCTGAGGTCCCAGTCAATTGCCCCAGACATCATCGACACAACGTCCGGGGAAGCTAGTTTGCGCTATCCCTCAATGGGGTGGTGTTCACCTGTGACGGATATTTCAGAGGATTCCAGCTCTGACCAGTCAGATGGCATGGAGAAAGAGACAGGGCTGGAACCACCATGAGTCTCCGTATCTGTACGGTCAATGCAAGAGGTCTGAAAGACAGAATAAAGAGGACTGCAGTTTTTGAAACTTTGAGGAAGCACAGGTTTGACTTCCTACAAAAGTTCATTTAGTTGGGGAATATGACATTCACAGGTTCGAGAAGGATTGGGGTAGTTTGAAGTTTGAAGTAGTTTGGTAGTGGAGTGTGGGTGGAGTGCATTCAGCAGGGGTTGGAATTGTTTTCGGGAGCATGGTGATGGAGGAAACAGAGTATTTTGTGGTAAGTCCAGGAAGGGTGATTGTGGTGGATGGATTGTGGGCGGGCACCAAAGTCCGTTTGATATGCGTGTACACACCAGCAGAGTGTAGTGTGTGGAGGGGTTCTTGGTGCACTACAAACAGGCGGGTCTTTTTTGGGGGGGATTTTAACTAAGACATTTTGGCATGGACAACAGGGGCAACCGAGATTAATCAGCTGTTGCGTGACTTTGAACTAAAAGATCTTCTCAAACTTTCCCGTTACATGGCAAAATACTAGGGGTGTGGGGAAAAGATTGGATTATATGTTTTTTTATCCTCAGGCATTTCAATCCAAAGTGTCACAGTGACTCCGACATGGTTTTTGGACCATGTAATCATTCGGGTGGAAATCGGTGACTCTTGCACGTGTTTTGGAAGAGGGGTCTGGAAATTAAATACAGCTGTTCTGCAGGAACACGATTACATCCAGCTGATCAGAGACAAACTGCAATTATGGGTAGCCCAGAATAGCAGCCGCCCACCTTTAATTGAATGGTGGGAAGGTGTGAAATGACAGCTTAAAAGCATCTCTCAGCAGTACTGCACTCCGAGAGCACGTAGAAAGAACATGGAGGTGTGGCGGTTACAGAAGGAACTACCAAAGATCTATGAGCAAGGGAATTGTGGCCTGGTCTTTGATGTTCAAAGAGCTCAAGAGCTGAAGGTCCAGCTGAAGGAGATTCACATTAGAAGGGCAAGAGACTTTTTGTTTCGTTTGGGTGACCATGTAACGGAGCAATCGGAGGATGTGTCAGGCCAGTTCTTTAGGTCAGTTAGGGCGAAACAAGTAAAGAGAAACTTTGAAGGTATTAGAGTGAGCTCTGAAAGGGTGGTTTGGTCGTCAGAAGGAATGGTAGAAGCTGCCTTGAGTTATTTTGGGGCATCCTTTCAAGAAGAGAGTAAAAACATAGAACCAATGGAAGAAATAGCTAGATTGGTGGTAAATAGATCGGAGACACAGGAGATGGAGAGACTGGATTCAGGATTTGAGCTGCTGGAAGTGGAGAAGGTCATGTGCAGCCTGGGGAAAGGCAAGGTCCCGAGCATTGATGGACTGCCCATGGAATTTTACTTGACCTTTTGGGACCTACTCGGACCAGTTTTGGTAGAGGTGTTTGAGAAAATTTTAAAAGGCCAAGGGTTGAGTGAATCCATGAGGCAGAGGGTCCTGGCCCTATTCTATAAAAAAGGCGACTCCTTAGATTTTGGTAACTGGAGGCCAATCTAACTTCTCTGTGTAGATTACAAGATCCTTGCTAAAGTATTGTGTAGCCGACTACGGAAGGTTTTGCCAAGATTGATACACCCTAATCAGTCATGTGGGGTGGCGGGTAGATCTATTTCTTGGAACTTAAAACATATAAGACACTCAACTGCCTGGGCAGAGGACAGAAATATGCCTTTGCTTGTAGTAAGTCTGGATCAAGAAAAGGCTTTTGATAAGGATCATCACACTTTTTTGTGGATGGTACTGGAAAGGTTTGGCTTGAGTCCTAGGTTTGTTAATTGGTTAAAGTTACTTTATGTCAACGTTGGTTTTAGGGTGTGTATCAATGGGCACCTGGGTGGAAAAGTTCAGATAGGAAGAGGGGTAAGACAGGGATGCCCTTTGTCAACCTTGCTGTATATTCTGTATTTGGAGCTTTTGCTTATCATGATTAGATCTAATAGTAAGGTAGACGGTCTGTGTGTGCCAGGAAGTGGAGGTAGGCAAGTTAATCTTGCTGCATATGCAGATGATGTAACTTTGTTATTGAGTTCAGAGTTTCGTCTGCGGTATGCCATGGAGACTATGGACAAGTTTGGCCGGGCGACAGGCTATAAGGTTAATAGGGACAAAAGCGTAATAAAGATCTTTGGAAAGTGGAGAAACAAAGCCGAGGTGTCAGAGACCCTGAGGGCAGAACTTGGGCCAATAAAGATACTAGGAGTAGAATTTGGATCTGGGGTGCTAGGGCTACACAACTGGGAAACACAGCTGAACCGGGTTAGCCGAAAGCTAGGCATGTGGAGAAACAGATGTTTATCATATATTGGGAAGGTAGAAGTGATCAAAATGGATATACTTCCTATGCTTGTTTTTTTGGCAAATGTTTTTCCTGTGCCCACATGCTATCATAAAAAGTTGACAAGGTTGGTGTTTCAATTCATCTGGTGTGGAAAGTATGAGTATGTGAAAAGGGTGGATATGTATAAAGGATGTCATCAAGGTGGGAGTGATGTACTGGATCCACCTTTAAAGTTAAATGCCATATTTGTTGCGGGTGTGTGTGAAACTGTGCATAAGGACATACAACATGAGTACCAGTATTTCGCAAGGCTTTGGTTCTCCTGGTCAGTGTGTCCTTTGTATAAGTGGACAAATACCACGCCCAAAGCGGTAAGGACACCGTGGTTTTATAAACAAGCAACAATCTGGTTGACAAAGTATTCGAATGGGAAGCTGGATGAGGAGTGTGTGCAGCATAGAGCCTTGTATGAAAGACCGAGAGAGGTGTGCGTGCAAAAAGAATACCCAGGTATAATGGTCCCGGAATATCGCTGGAGGTTCCTGCACTATAAAGGATTATCTAATAGGATGAAAGACCTGAATTGGTTGTGTGGGTGGGGGAGGCTCTCGGTGTGGGAAGTTATGCATAAACATAAGCTGACGAAGTCCTCTGTGTGCCCGAGGGCTGAATGTGGTACGGTAGAGTCGATTGCGCATGTGTTCTGGGGCTGTAGGGTGGCACAGTTAGTCCAGGAGAAACATAGAGTCTTATTTTCTGGGTTATGGCCGAGTTTTCAGCTAACAGAGGCTGTGGTTTTATGGGGCTGGAAAATGATTAAGGGCGATGAAAGGATCAACATGGCCTCACCTATCATTTCTACACTCTACATACATTGATACTCAAATATACATCCATACCAAACCTGACACTGATGTGACTGTTTCTATTCTATCTAATTGCATCTCTGACATAAAAACGTGGACAACTTAAAATTTCCTTCATCTTAACTGTGACAAGACTGAAGTCATGCCTATTGGCACCCCCCATCAACTTCGTAAAGCCAGTCCTGTTACCCTATCTGTAGATGGTTCTGTACTTGAGCTTCAATCTAAATTGAAAAACCTTGGGATGATATTCGATTCTTGCTTAACATTCGACCCACATGTGCAGCATATTGTCAAAACATCTTTTTTTTCACCTCAGAAATATTGCTAGACTACGCCATATGCTATAGCTAACTGTGGCCAAAAAGCTGATCAACACATTTGTGTTCTCTCGAGTTGACTACTGTAATGCTTTACTCGCTGGGGTATCTAAATCTACTTTGAACAAACTGCAGTATGTCCAAAATTCAGCAGCCAGAATCCTGAGCAGGTTTAGTGCAAGTAATCACATTACTCCTATCCTGGAGTCCTTGCACTGGCTTCCTGTCAAATTCCGTGTGGACTTTAAACTCCTCATGCTCACCTATGAGGCTCTGCATGGCTTGGCACCTCAGTACCTGTCTGAACTATTATCGCCCTACTCCCTACCTCTCAACCTTCGCTCTTCTAATTCTGGTCTCCTAACTGTCCTCCAAGCCCGTCTATTATTGTATGGGCGTCAGGGCCTTCTCCTGTTATGCCCCCAAGCTTTGGAACTTTCTGCCCAAGGACATCATTGAGTCATCTTCTCTAAACTTATTCAAATTAAAATGGAACTTGGAACAAAGTTTCTAAATCTTTAAAGGTGTTGTCAAAATCACCCAGCTGACAATGACACAGGAACACACAGGCATAACTGGAAGTTACAAGGAAGTGCATTTCAGACTGAAAACAGAAGGCTCTCTCTGCTGAGTGTAGGTGGTGGAAGGAATCATTTTGCTCCATGTGTGCCTGTCATTTGCCTGGTGCAGCATTTCAGTTAATGTTTTGTCTGTCTATTGTAACACATCCTTCAACATTTGGATTTCCCACATTTGTTAAACAAGGAATTATGTTTTTTCTAGTTTCCCAGTTGTCTAATCTTGTGTCCAGTACTTCATCTTTCACTCCTTAATTGTTCCCAATAGTCAATGACCAGTGCTACCGATAAAATGTTTTTTACACAGCTCATGAAAGAGCTGTGGCACATGACTGAGGTAAAGCTAAGAGAAACCAAAGGTCCCTTTTAGCATAAGAAATTGTATGACTTCTAACCCTCTGTGAGGGAATCAACATTACTGACTGGACAGTTCAGTTGATTAAGTGTTTTAATTGATGGGTTTCTTGACACACACTCATAATTCGGGTCACATTCAGGAAATGACTAAAGCCCAGGTTCAAGCCAGTGGTCTATGGACCATGGGGTGCAAACCACACCCCACATGGAGGCCTTTAGTCATTGAGACAGCTCAAGGACCCCTTTAAATATTTTTCATCGCTGCTTCTATCTCGTTTCATGAGCACAAAATTAAAAATTCAAGCCTAATCTGTAAAAGGAGGAGGTGGAGATTTTAATAAACTTGGCAGATGTTGGCACTAAATCAACAGGAGCACAGGTACAGTAATTATGTAATCTATTCCTAAATAGCTGCTCTGTCTCTAAGTTGCCTCCAACCTTGCAAAGGTCATGTTTACCTCCCAGGCTACTGGCTACTGAAATTAGTTCTGTGTTTTAATTTAGTAATTTATGCACTGGACTCTTTTTTACATGGAAAAAAATCAGGTTTTTTTAATGGAAAACTTTAGTAACTATACTCTTGACAATTTCACCACCTGTCTTGTTGTATTCTTACCGGGGACAGAGAATGATGGAAAGGCAGTTTTCATCTGAAACATGACCCTGCCTTGTATAGCTGTTGATAAAGGACAACACTGAAGGACTTTCAGGCGCATTGTAGTATATCACACATATGAAAACTAAAAAAAAAGGAAACTTTGTTCTCAATATATTTATCATGTTTGTTTCTTGTTAATTATATGTACTGCTTACTCTACCAAGAGCGTCTTTGCATAAGGCTGTAGTTATAATTTGGAATACTATTCTGTCTATAGAATTAAACTGAAATGAACCTTTTATTTCAGACAATATAGGCTGGGGGTGATTTGACACTTCATCTGGAGAACAACAGCTCAAATTTGTATTGATTGCACAGACAGCTGTTCTTTGAAGAATGTGTTAAATTGCTACATTATCAGAAAATGTGTTCAGGCATCATTACTCTGATGCTGCAAGGACTTAACCTCCATGAGTTTGGCCAATTATCATGTCTCCAGTATGTGGAGGGACAAAATGATAGCTATAAATTAATAAACAACAAAGTGTACTTCAAACATCTTGTCACTTTTTGTGTAGTTAATTAATTGGACACATAAAATGTCAAAGTCAAGTGTTTCATCCCTGTCTATTCTAAAGCAAGTTGTGGACAAATGTTTGTTGTTAAATACACAGAAACTAGTTTATTTCACTCAGTTGTCATTGCAGAGCTTATGAAAAGACTCTTAGATCAAATGAGATAGCTAGGTATGTATATTAGCTAGAATTAGCATTAGGAACTAGCATGTTGCCCTGAATTCACAGAGAATATGCCAAGGTTCAACTCAAGGTTTATTTGTTCTGATATTTTCACAAAAAAACATTTTATTACAATATTTTATTACATTTAGTTAATGTCATAATACATCCTGCTTTAGAACACTCTATTGGTTTTTATTAGCGTCGTCCAAGTTATTAAAATTCTATAAATCCAAAACAAATTAGCAGACTTACAGGCATCACTTTTCATCTATATGCCTCCAGAAAAAGGTTTTATAAATGAATTAAAAATGTGTGATTTCCTCTTTAAGGGATCAAACTTGCATTATGCTTTAAATCAGTTTATTTTCACTGTTGCCAAAGAGTTTTCTCTTCTATTTTCCTATAATGTTCCCAGGCCTCGTCCTTATAGTATTTAATTTTTACAGAATAAAGGTGAAAAAGTATACTCTCAAAAGAATCTAGGTTGCACTTAAACATAGAAATGTAATGCTAGAGTTAGGCATAGCTTTGGGTGGTTAAGAGCAAGGTAAGAATTAAGTGTTGTGTTAGTGATTTATTATATAGAATACTGTAGTAGGGAAGCTGCCCATGACCCTTGGCTGCAATTAAGGGTAGTTGAGGATGGTGAGCTACAGAACATGTCTCAACAGTGAGAAAAGACAGAATATATGAACACAAGAACTGTTACAAATGAGAGTTTAGTACAACAGTATTGTACTAAATGAGAGGCGAAGTTGTGGTCTTAAATGAAAGTGAGAAGTCATAGCCAGTAGGGTTCCGAATCGATGAATAACCAAAACGAGAGACGAAGTCATGGTCAAAAGGATAGTCCTGAGTCTATAGCCAATAAGTAATAATCAACGAAAGGTGAGACTAGAAACTAGTTTTGGAGCTCAGGGAGGAGACCTCAAAAGTGAGTGAGGGTTTAAAAAGTGTGTGGTGTCAATTGGTGTGTGGACGTTTAGAGTGAATATAGCTCGTGGGAATGCGGGAGCGCTTGCATGCTTGCATGTGATTCGTAACAATTCTAACTTTTTGTATGATCTTTGGAAGTCTACTGTATGTCATATATAACATTTTTAGTGATCTTTCAACATAAAGTAATAATAATAATAATTGCTTACATTTATATAGCGCTTTTCTGGACGCTCCATTCAAAGCGCTTTATAGGTAATGGGGATCCCCTCCACCACCACCAATGTGTAGCATCCACCTAGATGATGTGACGGCAGCCATAGTGCACCAGAACACTCACCACACATCAGCTATCTGTGGGGAGGAGAACAGAATAATGAAGCCAATTCATAGTCAAGCCAGTAGGTCTGAATACCAAAAGGACCTCCACAGCTTTCCGTCAAGGGCTAAGAAAGAAACAGAAATTAGTTTTAACACTGTGTCCTGATGACACCTGTTGATTGACATAACCCAGACTAGGTCTTGATCATTTCAGATTAAAGAGCCCTAAACAGATCTTGGTCCCAGTCAGCCATCAAAGTAAAGGAGCCTGAGAAGTGCTGATGCATTCAGGTTTCAGTTTCTCAATTTTTGTGCCTTTTCAATATGGGGGCCTGGGAATTCCAGTGTTTCTATCCTTGATTTGGGAAAAAATCCACTTCCAACACTCTTATACAGAAAGCACATTGATTGGAAAACAATAATGACAACATCCACTATTAGCATAGCAATTCTTGTGCCCCCATTTTTCAACCTGGTAACAAGAAATGCCTTTCTTTCACTGAGCTGTAAAGTACTCTCTACTAAGAAGGTTAATTGAGAAGCATTCTGTCTATGGGCAGACTTATAATACAGAAGGAGAATTGTGTTTTCACATGGGAAAAAGCAATAGTATTCACTTGTGTATCTAGTATTCCTCTGGCTTAGTGGAAAATTACATACAGTTTCTACTACTGCTACCAGATAAAGCAGAGGCACCTATAGGACTGAATTTCTGCCATTGTCCTGGTTTTGAAATAATGGACAGCAGGGAAAAAGCATAAAGAAAGGCTGAATATTTGGAGAAATTGAGGGCTGACATATTGACCCTTGTTAGGGCAAAAAGAAACAAAAACAGCTTCTGGTTGTCTGCAGGTCAATCGTCCAAGCTAAACCTTGGCTAGACAGCATGGCTTTAGTACTGTTCCTCAGGGATAAACAGCTGGAGTATGTACAAGCAGAGGCTTGACTGTGTCTGCCATTGAGAACCAAAGGCTCTTAGAACTGTTATCAAAAAACATAGGAAGCCTTGATTTTTTTGCTCTGGGTTTTGCTTGGAAGTATCAACACTATAATAACAAATTGAGCCCTGTAGGACCCTTAGTTAAGGTTTTCTTATTCCTCCTTCATCCCTTCCCCCCTCTGTCACATCGCCCAGCCTATTCTTTTTCCTCTGGGGCACAGTGACCTTTCCCACCCCATCCTGGAGAACCAGACGCCCCTGAGTCTCACCTGTCTGTGAGTAACTCTGCAAATGACCACATGGACAAAACCCTTTCCTCCAGCCCAATCACAGATGTTGTGACAACCATGAGCTTGTACATTAACTCAAGGGCTGTGTAGTATCCACATGAATATTTGGTCCTCTCACAAAATCTATCAAAAGATTTTGCAAAATGATTGGTAAAAATATGCTTTGACTTAATTTTATTGAGCATGCTACAGATTCCATTAAATAATTCATTTAGATGTATAACAGGTCTTTTGATAGACTGGTACAAATAAAATATTTTATATATATTTAATGCAGATGTATTGTATTGTTCAATTTTATTGTGCATTTACATTTTGAAAGACATGAGTAAACTTATAATTTGATATAAAGCAACAGAAATTATTCAGTAGGATTAATGTAACGAACAGTTCTTTCCGGACCCTATGCGGACGACACAGTCCGACGGAGTGGGGAAACACTAGGGAAATGTCATGCAGGAAAACGGGGCAGAAGACAGGGGGCGTGTCCAAGGTGCGCTGGTGCACGGGGGAGGTGTGGCCGAGGCGAACGATCCAAGAGTAATCCATAGAGTATCCAAAACGCAAGGGTAAGTCCAAAACCAGGAGATCCATCAGAACTCGGAATTAAAAACCACGAAGGCCGGGTCGGAACCGGCGGACGGGGAACAGGAATGGGAACGGAGGTTAAAACCTTAACGGGACCAGGCGCTTCCTGGTCCCGGACTCGCACGATATGGAAATCAGATGCAGAGCCCGGAAGAGCGTCAGCGCCTGGCTTTTAAGGTGGGCAGGGAATGGGAAACAGGTGCAGAGAATGAAGTCTTTAGTGAAAGGGCTGGAGCACCCTTAAGGAGGGGGGACTATAGTCGTGACAATTAATCTATGTAACTTTTATTATTTTATTTTCATATTAATTTTGGTCAATTATTTTTTGTAAAATTGCCTGTTGGTGCCATATTTTGTTTGGAATTCTCTCTTATAAAAAGTGAAAAATACATTATATCTTTCTAAAAATGGATAAGATCTTTAGCTCACTGAACTTACTCTAAACCAACCAAGCAAGATGGGCCAAAGTGTGCTTTGACAAGTGTGATTTTAAAAACAGTAGGGATTTAAAAAAGGTGAAGCTATTAATAAGAGAAGGACTCAAAAACTGGTAATATTATCTGTGCGTTGCAATGCCCTATCCCATACACAAGATAATGGGCAGTGGAGTGGTGAGAATTTGACTAAGGTTTGCAGATGTGCTTGGACATCTACATGCATTGCTGATTATGTCATGGTGCTCAGACCTGCTGAATCCATTAATAAATAACTTTTCACCAGTCACAGAAGAGCAGAAGACAGCACAGTTATTTCATTTTGTCGGTCTGAGAGAGGTAGATGTGGCAGATGTGGCAGATGTTACCACCCCCCCCACACACACACACACATTAACAAATCCTTTCCCGACTTGCACCCCCGATTCCAAACCCCCCTCACTCAACAGATGTGAGCTCATGGGAGAGTGTTTTTAGTTTACAAGGAAGTTTAATGATGTCCTGGAGCCTATCCAGTTTAAAACCAATACTCTAGGGCTGCTGGCTCACGCGAAGCTGCATGATCCAGCTACAAGTTACAGTTGCAATGCCTCACTCTGTCATTCTGGGAAAGGATTTCACAAACACCGGGCATTAACTTTTATTTCTTAGCTAAGTCAACAGACTTAAGAGTCAACAACAGAAAAGACCTAGTTAAAAAAGAGGTGATCAATTACTGCAACGTGGTAAACTCATGTTGATATAGGCTACTATGAAATACCTGTATAAAACTTGAGATACATTATTTGCATTGCATTTCCCAAGAGGTGCTGTATAGAAAACATGTTTATCAAAACAGAATGTAATTTGCAGCATATACTGTATTTGTTAGAATCACAATTGCTCAGCTTTAAAAACATTTTAAATCAACTGTAAGAGCTCTGGTATCCATTGCACATCTTTTACAATGTTGGAAATGGACTGTAAGTGCTCTGATCTCCTATAAGTCATACAAGTCCAATTTAATTTCTTAAACAGACATACGAACTGCATACATCAGAAAAGTGCTATTTCCTTTCTCACTGTGTAAGCTTGCTGATTTCCCAGACAGTAAAAAAACATGAACTTGTACCATGAATATCCTGGTAGCCTCATACTTGCCTCAGCCTACTTTCCTTCTGCACATTTTAATCAGAAATGACTGTGCAGGTGAACTATCTGGGGATTAGCAAACAATTAAACTCTTATGTTGTCTTCTCATAAATGTTCCAGGGGAAGCATTAACGTTTGCATTGATTTAAGTCTAGGACCCTTTTGTGGGGACCGACACAGCACAATGCTATAGATGACTATGCATCCAGATGATTAAATGACCAGGCCATGATCAAAATGGCTATCCGCAGATATTAATAATAATGATTAGATTACTCTCTCACTTTTTTTGCTTTTCTTTTCCCAACTCAAAATTCTCAACATCACATGATTGAAACACCATTGTGTCGTCTTCAACTGACCTTTGTTCACAGGCTATTTGCAAGTTCTAATGTAAAATCTGGTATGCTTCCAGACCGTTTTTTAAATCAAAATGGACTTATTACATCTCTTGTTACTCTATATCGATGTTGTTCAAGTTGACTTGCCTCTGGCCTAAAAACAAGAATTTATGTACATATGGGAAATATCTAAATGCCCAAAACAACTATTTGTTATACAGTCATCCTACCCATGACTAACACAACTATCTACCTTTCACTCATGAGCACTATGAAACTAATCTCTTGAAAGGGGAAACTTTCTATGGTAAACCTAAAAACCTTGAATTGGAAACCTGGTATGCAAACCTTATTTAGAATTTATTTATACTTTAAGCTATGATAAATCACTTCAACATGTATTTTGTGTTAAAGTTGTTTTTTTAGATGTCTGGTTATAGATTAATTACTGCACATTGGAGGCCAGTAATACACTTTAAGAATATATATTCCATCCATGTGGGGCTCTTATCTATCTTTCAAAAAAGCTCTCCTTCTTCCCTCCCATACCATACCTTTTTTTAACTAAGTGCTGAAGACCCTTTTGTGTTGCCTCCTTTCTGCTCTGCCCCTTTCCTACTTCCAGGCTATGTTAAAACATCTGCTTGCTCAGAGGATCCCTTGCAGAGAGAGAAGGAGGGAGCGAGTGCACTCTCTCCCTGTAATAACACGACTAATCACCACATTCCAAACTTTCATTTGTTGTACAATCATGAGCTGAACAACACCGAAAGAGTCAGGATGATGCCTAGCAGGAAAAAACCCTGTGTCTTATTATAACATTAATAGCGCCCCAAACATGGACCATTTGGGTCCTTATTATTAGTCCGATGCTTTGAAGGTCAAGAGGAAAAATGGAAATCTATTGAATAGTTGTCATTTTGTTTTAAGCCACATGGATAACTCTGCTATCTGCTTTAGGGGTACACCAGATTTATTTATCTTTTCACTATGCTGAGACTCTCAATATGCTATTGCCTTAGCTTGGGTAAAATGTTTGATAAGTTTCTTATGTTTTTTTAAGGTGATAAATGTAATACATTCTTTACAAAAAAAAGAAGCAGCTTGCATTTGGTAGCAGAGGTACTTAAGGTAGTGTACATATATTGTAAACAGTGGTTTTCCAGTATTGCTTCATCTGTTTTTGTAAGAGGTATAAGCCCCCCCTAAAGTCACGAGAAAAATGGACAGCGAAGTGCTGTTCCAAACACAGTAATATTTCTCTCACTACATAACTTCCTGTGCCCAGTAGAAATACATAAAGAAATTATTTGTGAATAAGAATGAAACAAAAACAACTTCAGAGAACTAAGCATTTAATGAAATGTCAAATGTGTTTTGTAACCTCATAAAGATGTGTCAAACCAAACAAACTGCATTGCTCTAAAAGGTTCAGTGTTGACAAAAAAAAAACCTTTAGTGGTGAGAGCTTTGAAGAAAAGTGCCAGTCCTCACATGCAAAAGCAATCAAACCCCAGAAACTGGTGAAGCTGGAAACAGTAAATTAAATTTCCTAGCAACTTTTCATAGTTATTATTTTATTTTTACACAAATAAACAACCATAAAGAAATTGTTATTAATAGTATGTCAGAAGTGTATTAATTTTGATAATTTCTTAACCTAGTATGAACTAAGCCTTGGTTCTGTTGGTGTATGTATTGTATATAGTTTTGCAACAACATTAAAACACATTTAGCTCCGTTCCCTTACACTATACGTTATCACACCGGAAGATAATTAACACAATTATTCAATGAATTAAATGGAAGAGAGCTACCTGCTGCTTCGATTCAAGAGTTCATTTATAACTATAATTTTCCTGCAGTTTCTTTAGGGTGCGTGGAATGAGCTGTTAATTTTTTCTGGCTTTGATGTTAGCACAAACAATTTATCCCTACCCGAAGCATTAAGTCATAAAGCCTGTTTGACATGAAAACAAACAGCCAGAACTTCGTTTGCTGTATTACTTCTTATGTTTTGAGATGACTGTGTAGTGCAGTATGCTTTTAATTTACGATAGGATGTTGCCCTGGTAAGACTCACTTTCATTAGTGTAAAGGCTGGTACTGCACAACTCTTCACTATTTTTTTAAGTTAACTTCGTTGTTTTCTCTGTTGCGGCTATGCTGAATCAAACTTCTCCTGTCGTAGTATTAAGCGTTCATGCACCATCTTTGTACTATTCACTTGCACATTATGGTTGGTGGATTTTATGAGGGTTAGTTTTATTTTCTCCACTATGACAATGCTATTAGATGCAGTTTTGGCCAGCACCGCAGAGAAATTGTTAGGACTGTAGGTCCTGTAGGCAGGTAGATTAGGGAATGAAATCCTATTGCTCTGTTCTTGAGCAAATTATCTAAATTGCTCTAATGAATATCCTGCTGTATGAAAATGTGCTCTTCATGTTGTCTTTGAAAATGAAAATGTCATAGGTTGTAATTGTTACCTAGGACCTGTGCGGTATTCTAGACGGACCTGTCCAGTTCTAGAGACAGAGGATGCAGCTGTGGTTAAATAAAATATTTGTAAAAATATTAGATATTTATATGGAAAATTTAACCTTCTAGACAATGTGTGGAAGAAATAAAAAGTGCTTAGATAAAAGTGTGATTTTATATCAAGGGATTTGATGTTGAAATTGTGCAATGCACTAGTCAGACCTCATTTAGAATATTTTTTTGTTACTAAAACAATATTGCTGCTTTTGAATCAGTCCAGAGTAGAGTAACTGGATACATCCCTGGATTTAAAGAAATGTTCTTCAATGATACACTAAGAGAACTGGATCTTTTTGTTCTTGAATGGTTGAAAACTGAAAGGACCTCAATTATTAGGGATTCAATTACCCCAAATCTTTGAAGACAAACCCTATAGACTTCTGAATCAGCATCAATGCATTTACCAGAGGAAACAAGAAACTATTTGGAAGCACTACACAAAGTGATGTACCAAACAGGTTGCATGGTTTCCTCATTTATAACTGTTCTTATGTTCTAATTAACATTTATATTCTTATAAATGCTTCATTAGGTAATCAAAAATATTATCTTTAATAATCCAGTCTTCATCCTGGATATAATTCTAAACATTGAAGAGGAAAAATTTTAAACACACAAATATAGAATATAAAGAGTGGAATCAAGCTACAACTGACAGCTCTAGAAGGGAAAATCACACACAAAAAAGTACACATACATAAATCTGTCCTTCATCCAAATATCCTGAAACTAATCTGAAAAAATGCATCTGGATCACCAATGCTTTTGGCACACTGCATAAGGGACTGTGCAAATTCTCTCCATGTTGGTAATACAGAATCTATTTCTCTATTTCTTTACGGCTAATTTCACGCCTGTTACAATGGAGCTAAAGCTAATAACAAAACATATTTTCCGCTCGTGGATTTTCCCAGAATAAGACTCCATTGCAGGCAAGGGGGCAGAAAGTCACTCTCAATGGTGAACAGTTCAATCCATCTAAAATGGTTTAAGTTCTTTTCGTTGAAATTAAAAAAGGCCCAGGCCTTTGTGTTATCTTTTTGAGATCCCTGTTGGATATAAACACATTTGGACATTGTGTTGTGAACTCCCAACATTGTAATAAGTTGAAGGTGATAAGTTGAACCTGCATTACAACTCACATTTGCATTCTAGCTCTCTTTACCATACTGAGTACGTTTGAAAGCTAATTTAGCCAAAAACTATAAACAAAGACATTTTCTACTGAGAGCTTTATATGAAAGAACTTCAGGCATCTCTTTGTACAATTTGTTGCTGGTATATATTAAAAATTTACCATTTCTTAATGGCCCTTGGAGCTTTAAGTTTATTTTGTTTAAAAATCAGACATTTCACTGTTAAAAGTTTCCTGAAAAAGTTCAGTCTATCTTTATTGTGCCCATTTGAGTTCATGTTGTGAACTGTTGAGGTACACGTGTTTTAATTCTTGTCTCAGTGATCAGTTAATGCCATGTTTTAAATACTGCTTAATTCTCTGTTCCTTGTACAAAAAGTTAGGTGATGAGGAGCATGATTCCCTATTGCCAATAACAGAAAATTGTTGACTTAGAGGAGCAGCTTAGCAGTTTTGATACTCAGATATGGCAATCTTTATCAGAAGGACCTTTGACTCTAATTCTTTTTGTTTCACCAATCTTGTCTTCTCTCACTGAATGCTAACAATATAGTTATTCCTCATGAGAAGCTAAAGAATGGTTAATTTCAACCTAGAAGCATGGACTTGGAAAACTTGGAATTGTTTGTAAATGCATAAGTAAAATATTTTTAAAATGTGTGGCAGTAAAATAAACTTTCAATTTTACATCATAGTTAAACCTTGTTCAGACTGTCAGTGAGAGTTAATGATCTGTATATTTTATTCTGTTGATGACTGTGTAGCTTGGAGTGAAGTACTAAGAACAGATGACGAACAGAATATGGGCAATTATCAATAAAAGAGATAAAAAACTAGTCAAGCACCATTATTTTTATCCATTTCATAAATCATGACCCTCTTAGAAATTAACAATATCAATTTAGCAATTTTTAATGCTCTGTTTTAAACTGTAAAGTTTCAGACAACAGTTGAGAGTATAAGCCTCAAAGACTTATAGCACATATATTAAATCTCTCACACTTTTTAACTATGATTAGCTTACGTCCTTCCAGTAAAGTGATACTGTAACCAGAAAAAGTAGTGATTCATTCTGTACAGGGGGTCTGGTTTTCAGGCCCCCTTGTATTCACCACATCATTACACTAGCTTTAAATTATGCTTTGAACAGCTATTGACCTTGAAAAATAAGGAATTAAGTAGATGTGCTTGTGTAACAATGATTATAAAAATGGCTGCTGGACATATCAAATTGTAATCTAAATATAATATTCCTTCTGCCACAAATGGACATGGCATGTGGAACTCAACATTCATTGTAGACAGTTCAATTGATTTCAATTAGGTAATCTCATTTCACTTTCTGCAAGAAAGTATTTATCTCTTGTGAAATTAAACAGCACTGGACAGCTGTAGGGAACAGGAAAGCATTCCACTGCTTCAAAGACTAAAAGGTCTTTGTATTTTACTAGGTGGGACTACAAAGAAGGTTCAGGTGGAAATTTATTAGGTGTTGTTCATTAAGTTCTGCACAGAGGTTTAGTTTCCATTAATTATTTTCCTTTAGTGTTTTAGAGCAATGAGTGATTAAAGGAATACTTCTGTTAGGCTTGAATGAAAAATAACCAAAAATCTTCACATTCTAAAACTTGGGGGAGTGTTGTCTTTTAAGGCTAACTGCATTTTGCAGATGTACAGTAAGTATGTAACAAAATGGGGCACAAATTCATAGTCAATTGCATCATGAAATACTATACTTCTTACATAAGTACATGTTTTCATGTCTTCACATGCATTTTGCCTTGCTTGGAGGAATAAAATTGTGTACTGTTTGATTGGGCTCCTAAAAAGTAGAAGGACTCAATGGTACTCTCCTTTCCTATTCCCTGGGCTTTAAACATTGTTTCAAAGTGAGGACAATATAAGGGTTGCCCTGTGCATTTTCTTCTAAAAGGTAATCTGTGAGTGGGAGTTTGATTAGGACTGGTGTATGGAGTTGATGAAATGGGCCTGTTTTGTTAGAGTCCTTAGAGTAGCTTTTGGTCTCAAAGTGTTTCTTGTGGTCATAGTGGAGAAACAACTAGGCTAGAGCCAGAACCTGTATTTATACACAGGTTTGCACTGAACCTACAGTAATGGCTGTACAGTATGTATCCATTTGTTGCACACTATATACAATCTAAAACCAGATGGTGTTGTAGTTCTTATTTTTTGTTGAATTGGTAATGGTAGTAAGAACAGTTGTAATAGCACTAAACATGACTAAATCATGGGAATACGCACCCCAGAGTTACGTAGCAAAGATATGCTGTATTATTAGTTTAACAGTTACAAAAAAGAAGCATATGCTGTTAAATGCCTCTCTTCCCTGTCTGCCGATCCTAAACAATGGCAGGAAGTGGGTGACAATGTCTAATAATACACTTCATCATCAGACAATGGTGTGAGGTGAGGAGACTGGGAGTTACTGTTACAAGGAACACACCATGATTTGTCTCCAGAACCTGTCCCCTCCAGGTACCCCCTATTATAAATGGTGACAAGTGTTCACCTTTTGTTCTGCTACTTGGAGAACCTTGTGAGTAGTTTGTCAATAGTTTGTCAATAGCAAAGCACCCAGATATTTATCATACAGCTGTTGTATATATACTGATGCACGAGTAAAGCCAAACTGTCAATATATCAATTGCTTGGGAATATACTTAATTCTGTTTATGTTTAGAAAAACGGCGCACATAGGTTTGTTGACTAAGTCGTATTGTTCCTTCTGATAAAACATGAAACTCAAGTTGTGTGGTTTCATTAGAGTTCCAGTGGCACTCATTTGTTTTATAAAAGTGATTTTTAAAGAATCGCAAGCTGTCACAACTTCATCACTGTTATTAATTTGGGTTGCATTTTGTTGGTCTGAGAAAATGAGGATTAATGCCTGAAACTTGTAATTGCTAGAGATTAACATAAAGTGCTAATTGTTATTGAAAATCCTGTTAGTTTACCAGTCTCACTACTACAGTATGTCTGTACTGTAAGTGTGAAAAAAGTTTTTGTAAGGTACTTAAGGTTCTTTTGGAAGCAGGTGGGTTTTGGTGAGGGACTAGTAAGTGTGATAACAAGGGTAAGGAACTAGAGTGGTGCCAAAGAAAAGAAATTAACAAACAAAATGGAGCTGGCTAGGAAAGTGAGGGAAAGCTAACTTGACTGCAAAAGAAAACCCGAAACACATGGTCTTCGGCGTCTTCAACCTAACTAACCTCCACTGACTACCCAAAACCATACAAGACAAATGGCACTTACCCGTACTAAACTAATGTTACTAGTACAAAGTCAACTAAGTGTATAAAGTGTACCCAACAACCTAAACTAACCTTATATACAAAAGTTCACACAAAAACACAAGTTAACCAGGAATACAAATAAGGGAAAACAAGAGTAATCAACAGGAACATGGTACAAAAGAACACAAAGATTGAACATGTAGCACATTAGGGCAAGATAATGGCCAAACAAGAATAAACACACAAACAAACGAAAGTACAAAGAAACTAACAGAAAACCAACAAAACAACAAAGCTAAAGCTATACGAAAATACACACACGCAAAACAAAACAAAACAAAACAAAACAAAACAAAACAAAACAAAACAAAACAAAACAAAACAAAACAAAACAAAACAAAACAAAACAAAACAAAACAAAACAAAACAAAACAAAACAAAACAAAACAACGAAGCTGAAGCAATAACCAAAAGCAAAGCGATAACCAAAACCAAACAGGACCAAAGTCAAACGAAAGGCCTCTCCTTGCTGAAAACCTCCATGTTATATGATGAATAAGATGTGTTCTGATTGGCTGAAAGTTAATTGATGATGATGTCATACTGAAAGTGTGTGTAATGGTGGGCCAATGGGGAAGGGAGAACAATCAAGGGTCAGCAGTGTGGATATAACAGAAAAAACACACACAGAACACACATTGGGACGTAACACCACCACCCATAAAAACAAACATCTAATGTTTGGACAAAGCGAAAACAAAAAGAAAACAAATCTTTAGATTCTAGAAAGGGCGTCAGCTAACACATTTTCTGCCCTTCTCTTGTGGAGAATTTCCAGATTATAGTTCTGGATAATCAACGACCAGCGCATCAGTCGCTGATTTTGATTATACATCCTGTACAGAAACACCAAAGGGTTATGGTCAGTGTAAACACTTACAGGTAGGTGGCTACAACCTACATAAACTTCAAAATATTGTAAAGTGAGTAGTAACGCCAAAGCTGCTTTCTCAATTGTCTAGTAATTTAACTGATATTTATTAAACTTTTTTGAAGCTTCCACTACATGACATGGGAGGTGGTTCCAGACTCTCAGCCCTGGAATGACCCCAACCTTAATTTCCACTTATATCTCCATTTCTTTGAGTTACTAACTTGAAGTCCTGTGATTTGGCTTGGTCATTGTCTTTCAGGATTTGAAATGTCTATCTTCTCATTTGCAGTCTGAATATGACATTTCATTCAGTGGTTTACCATTGTATTGCCTCTAGCACGTGATATATTTCGTGTTAAATGGTGACCAACAAAAAGGCATTCTATGTAAGGTTTATATTATGTATTACATAATGCATAGTATAATATATGAACATAATATACAGTGGTGTGAAAAAGTGTTTGCTCCCTTCCTGATTTCTTATTTTTTTGCAAGTTTGTCACACTCAATTTGTTTGATGATCTGAAACATTTCAAATATTAGACAAAGATAACACAAGTAAACACAAAATGCAGTTTTTAAATAAATAAAGGTTTTTATTATTAAGGGGAAAAAAAATCCAAACCTACATGGCCCTGTGTGAAAAAGTGATTGCCCCCTAAACCTAATAACTGGTTGGGCCACCCTTAGCAGCAACAACTGCAATCAAGCGTTTGCGATAACTGGCAATGAGTCTTTTACAGCGCTGTGGAGGAATTTTGGCCCACTCATCTTTGCAGAATTGTTGTAATTCAGCCACATTGGAGGGTTTTCGAGCCTTAACCGCTTTTTTAAGGTCATGCCACAACATCTCAATCGGATTCAGGTCAGGACTTTGACTAGGCCACTCCAAAGTCTTCATTTTGTTTTTCTTAAGCCATTCAGAGGTGGACTTGCTAGTGTGTTTTGGATCATTGTCCTGCTGCAGAACCCAAGTGCGCTTCAGCTTGAGGTCACAAACAGATGGCCGGACATTCTCCTTCAGGATCTTTTGGTAGACAGCAGAATTCATGGTTCCATTTACCACAGCAAGTATTCCAGGTCCTGAAGCAGCAAAACAACCCCAGACCGTCACACTACCACCCCCATATTTTACTGTTGGTATGATGTTCCTTTTCTGAAATGCTGTGTTACTTTTACGCCAGATGTAATGGGACACACACCTTCGAAAAAGTTCAACTTTTGTCACGTCAGTCCACAGAGTATTTTCCCAAAAGTCTTGGGGATCATCAAGATGTTTTCTGGCAAAACTGAGACGAGCCTTTATGTTCTTTTTGCTCAGCAGTGGTTTTCGTCTTGGAACTCTGCCATGCAGGCCATTTTTGCCCAGTCTCTTTCTTATGGTGGAGTCATGAACACTGACCTTAACTGAGGCAAGTGAAGCCTGCAGTTCTTTGGATGTTGTTGTGGGTTTTTTTGTGACCTCTTGGATGAGTCGTCGCTGCGCTCTTGGGGTAATTTTGGTCGGCCGGCCACTCCTGGGAAGGTTTACCACTGTTCCATGTTTTCGCCATTTGTGGATAATGGCTCTCACTGTGGTTCGCTGGAGTCCCAAAGCTTTAGAAATGGCTTTATAACCTTTTCCAGACTGATAAATCTCAATTACTCTGTTTTTTCATTTGTTCCTGAATTTGTTTGGATCAAAGCATGATGTCTAGCTTTTGAGGATCTTTTGGTCTACTTCACTTTGTCAGGCAGGTCCTATTTAAGTGATTTCTTGATTGAGAACAAGTGTGGCAGTAATCAGGCCTGGGTGTGGCTAGAGAAATTGAAATTTCCAAAGATGTGATAAACCACAGTTGATTTATGTTTTAACAGGGGGGGCAATCACTTTTTCACACAGGGCCATGTAGGTTTGGATTTTTTTTCCCTTAATAATAAAAAACTTTATTTAAAAACTGCATTTTGTGTTTACTTGTGTTATCTTTGTCTAATATTTCAATTTGTTTGATGATCTGAAACATTTCAGTGTGACAAACATGCAAAAAAATAAGAAATCAGGAAGGGGGCAAACACTTTTTCACACCACTGTATATTGTTTAATATATTATGCATTTTTCTTTAATTATGAGAAAGAAAAAAATAAAAAAAATACACGCCCTTTATCTTTTATACAACTTTTTAACTATGCATATGTATTCTGTGCAAGGTGTGGCATATCACAAATAAATAATGGGGACTTCCCTCCACTACCACCAATGTGTAGCACCCAGCTGGATGATGCGAAGGCAGCCAAAGAGCACCAGTACGCTCACCACACATCAGCTATCAGTGGGGAGGAGAACAGAGTGATGTAGCCAATTCATAGATGGGGTTTATTAGGAGGCCATGACTGCTAAAGGCCAGGGTCAATTTGGCCAAGATGCCAGGGTTATGTCCCTACTCATTTAAAGAAACAGGTCCTCAATTTTACACCTCATCTGAAGGATGGCACTTTATTTTTACAATATATTGTCTCCATCATTACACTGGGGAATTAGGACCCACACAGACCACAGGGTGAGTGCTCCCTACTGGTCCCACTACTACCACCTCTTCCAGCAAAATCCTTAGCTTTCCCAGCAACTCACAGCTAGCAACCCACTGAAGATAAGCAGGTGTGAGTCTGGTCAGCACCTGGATGGGAGACCTGCAGGGAAAAACTAAGGTTGCTACTGGAAGAGGTGTTAGTGGGGCCAGCAGGGGGCGCTCACCCTGCGGTCTGTGTAGGTCCTAATTGCCCCAGTATAGGGACGGGATGAGAAAACCACGGTCCTGGCTCCCTGTGGTCATTAAAAATCCTAGGGCGTTTCTTGAAAAGAGTAGGCGTGTAACCCCGGCATCCTGGCCAATTCTCCCCATTAGCCGTTACCAATCATGGCCTCCTCATAATCCCCATCTATGAACTGCGTTCATAACTGTGTTCTCCTCCCCACTGAGAGCTGATGTGTGGTGAGCATTCTGGCGTACTATGGCTGCCGTCGCATCATCCAGGTGGATGCTGCATGTTGGTGGTGGTGGAGGGGAGTCCCCATTACCTGTAAAGCACTTTAAGTGGAGTGTCCAGAAAAGCGCTATATAAGTGTAAACAATTATTATTATGAATTAAGTCTTAATAGTGCTTTTAACAATGCTTACGTCCCTTGATTTCAATTCTACACCTTTTAGTATACAGTATATCATAACATTGTCTGCCTTTTTAATTGCTAACATTCTTTCTCATCTCAGAGAAATGTAAGGCAAGAGCTGTGAAAGATATGACCATGTCTTGCTTGAATAACAAAGATCACCTGGTTGTTATTGACACATTTGTAAGTGGGTTGCCTGAGAGAAATTGCCGAAAGATTTGACTTGTCTTCAAACTAGTGCAAAGAAACTGGGAAACCCACTTTATTAGTGAGAAGTCACACCCTGGAAGACAGATTCATTACATTTGTCTCATGTGGCAACTGCACATTAAATCCGGCATAACTAATGTAAATTGCAATTTACATACTTGGAGAACACTTTGAGCTCACTTTGACTGCATTTTTTTCCATAGCCACCTTTTTCTCCTGGCCTATCCCATCAACAGGAAACAGCTGTAACCAGACAACCTTTGCCATTCAGCTGCAGTGCTATAGCATCCAACAGCAGTCTGTCCAGAGGCTGATCAGGTCTGTGTGTTAACACTGCCAGGATTGGGTTAATAATAAAAGAGATCATGCCTAATACTAACTTTGTAGTGTTTTCCTTTTCATGGTATGCAATGTTTCATATTGAGTCTTTGATTCATGTTTTTGTTAAAAAAAATGTTTTGTGTTAATAATATTTGATTGAATCCATCAGAACGAAGTGTTTTTTTACCTTTAAATCCTTATTAAATCCTCTTATTACATTTTATTATAATAAAAATGGTTTCTGTTCCCTTCTAGATTTCCAAGACTGACAAGTACAGTATATAGTATTTTCCTTGTTTGCTACATTGTGTGAAGTAATTTGGAGCTAAATTACTAATAGAAGTGGCTTCCTACATTTTGAAAGAAAAAAGTGTAAAACCTCTTTCATCAGAACAATTTTATTTTATTCTTATCCCAAATGTGATTCCTGAAGATACAAAGCATTTAACACCAGAAGAGAGGTGGTGGGTTGTCATTTGAATTTATATATTCAGAAAACGAATAAAAAAAAGGCTTTTTGTGTAACTTAGCCAAGGAACAGCTTTCAGGATTCCCTTCAGTGGCAATATCCCCCATTGTTCTTTCTGGCCCTGATGATTCATACAGTATCTGCATAAATGAACAGTTTTCTTATATTTGTACTTGTGAATCAGAAAACATTCCAGTTGTTTTTAGGGGTTTGAATTCTAACCTTAAAGTAATTCCAGTATGTATGGATAATTTGGGGGAACAGCTGTCTTTTGTGTTCTAAATTCCTATAGATTTAGTGGTTATCTGGCAGGCAGTCCAGAAGCAGCCAGACGGCTCTTTCAAGTAATGGATAGATGAGACACTCTGAGAAAGAAACATGTCACTCAGTAAGAAGATGCAGCACTCATCTTTACCATACATTTCTATCTCATGATGACAGCTGTTAATCATGCCAAAAATGTGAAACAATCGAAAAATGCTAGGACATCATAGTGAATAATGCTGTTGCAATTTGACAGGTGTTAGTGCATGTAATCCATTTTAGACCATATGAGAATTTTTCCAAGCTTCTCTTTAATTCAAACTGCCTTCCCCACATGTGACAGATTTGGATTTCTTTTCCATGTTGCCTTTAGTGCAGTGAGCATTGTCAGATGAATGATGAATAACTACTGCCATTAAGATTATTTAAAAATGGGAAAGCTTTTTTCCCAATCAATGAAAGACAGAGGCTTGTTTAATATGATTGTTCCATCCTTGAAAGCTGAGGACTGAATTCAGATATGAAGTTATTTTTTTACTCAAATAACAGGAAAAGAAAAGTAAATGTGAGTGCAGGGCTAACACTAGTTTCTCTAGTTGAAAAACTGCACACATGGTAGGAACATAAGATCCTCTTTTCAGGCCATAAAGGCCCATGGGCCACAGTTTTTCTCAACCATCCAACACTGGAAGTGGAGGTGATGTGATCAGCATCACACTCAGCCTGCCTATTACCCCCAGTACTCAACTGGAACGCAGGCTGAGTGGACCTGGGTACTGTCTAGAAGGAATACATAGGAAGGAAGCTACATAACTTGCCCCTCCCTGGGATTGAACCTAGGACCTTCTGGTCAGGAGTTAGACGCGCTTGCCGTCTGAACTACCACCACTCCTAAACTGTACACATACTATAGTTTATTTCTGAAGATTGGAAGTGGCAACATATTCAGCATGTATCATATTGTTTGAAAAGAGCCATCAATAATCACAACATCCTAACCTTGAGGAAGTCATACCATCACTTCTTCTGTTTCTGTTTCTCCACTGTTGCGAGTGCAACATGGTCATTGCAAATGAAGACCATCTGAATTCAAGCATGGTGTCCTTTACTGCAGATTTCATTTTTATCTACCAGCTGTAATTTTTCCCATCTATCTATCAAGGCAGAAGACAAAGGCTTTTCTCCAGCTTTGCAATTCTGGTAGATGTGCCTTTTGAATTGCATGTACAGTATGTAATCTTAGTGTGTATACTCCATGGGGAGTTTAAGATCATTTAAGAAAAAAAAACCACTTAAAAACATTGTTGAACAACAAAATTACAATAACCCTGATTTTGTTGACTCCATTCTTTTAGTCCCAATTCTCAACTTGTCTTTTACTGCAAATTCAGAGTGAACTTCACATGGATAACTGCTTTTACGTTGCTGAATCAAAGCTGACACAAAAATGCTTGTAATTTAATATATGGTATTCCTTCTTGATGTGGTTCATATGAACTCAGAATCAATTGTAGTTTAACCCAACACTTTAATGTCATTTGTCAGTGGGAACAACCACAGATCTTTGGCAAAAAGACTCCAAACGCAGCCCCTTTCTGCAAACTTCTATTGTTCGTGCAAAAGTGAAATTCATTTTCAGTTCACAGTACAACTGTGGTCTTTATGATGTTTTGCATTTTTACCATTAACCAGAAATGCCCTGCAATTGTTAATGTTGAAAAGCATTGCCTTTAAAAGTAAGGTTGAAGAGAAGGCATTATTTTTTACATCTGCTAAAAATTGAAGCTGACCCTTGTTTAATACAACCCAGTGAAATATACATCATTTAGAGTGTCCTCCCTTTGGAAAGGAATAAGAAGGGAAAACTGTTGTTTTAACAGCAATATACCTGATGATGTTTCCCAGAAATGTAAAACTTTGCTAAAAGATTGTTTTATATTATACTAATTGTAAGATGAATCTATACTTATGATAATCTAATGTTATAAATGTTCTGTATTACTAACAATCAGTAGGGATACATCAAGGTGTATTTAATTCACTCATTATTTTCTTTAATCCGTTTTCTTTTTGTGGTGGTTTAAAAAAATCAAGGGAAATCCCAACTAAAAAGGAGTGAAAAGAGAATTGATTCCTGCACTTCCATATAGAACACACATCCAGCACAAAACTTTACATACAAAAATTGAGCTGCTTTTCTACTTTTTTATCCTATATGAATTACATATGTATTTCTTTCTGAAAAAAAAGCATGGTTTTCTGCTTTTGGTAAGTACACATCTTAGAGACTCCAGATGTGGAAGGTGACTTTGATTTTTGCCATTAGCCTCAATAGCCTTTGTAGCTTCAGTAATGTCTGAGTTTTCCTGGTAACTGAAAGTAATTTAAGAGAACAGGTGCTGTATTTTCAGGGGCAAAGAGCACCCATAACTCCATTTATAATTTTGCTTGGGTCTGGTTAACTCAGGTGCAATGTACTTGACATGTGTACAATGGATTTTAAATAAATGCTGTAGTGGGCAGAGTGCCACTCAGACTATACATCAAGCACATGTATCACCCAGCCATCTTTCAAGAAACAGCTGGATGAGATCTTGGGTTAATTGGCTACTAAAAACCAAATGAGCTAAATTGGTGAAAAGCCCCCCCCACCCCATTTTAAATGTCCTTTTTAGTGAAGTGGTTTCCCTTATTTTTTTCATTTGTATGTAAGGTGTGTGGAAAGTTTCTGGGGAGCACAACATCTTTTGTTCTGACTAGAGTAAAAATAAACAGAATTACTCTACAGCAATTGTGAGCTCCATAAAGGAGGTTGAAAGGCTGTAGCACTTTATTGCATGAGTCCCGTTGGATTTCACTTCCTACTTTTTATTTAATTTCTCTCTTTAGGTGGTTTGATTTGTGAGTTTGCTGATAGATTGGAGGACATTGAATGAACTTACACACGCTAATAGCCTATAATTTTGCCTTGCTGAAACATGGCGATGAGGAGCAGACTCAGGCAGTGAAGGATTAGGAGACATTTTAAGGTACAGGGATAAGTGGGTATCCAGAGAGACAAAAAAATAAAATAAAATACTTGTTTAATTTCAAATGTCATTTGTAGTTATTTATTGACTGGTTTTAAAATGGCAGCGATAGGATTAATGCTTGAATATCTTATGCACTAACCATGAGTTCTGAATATTTTGGGGTGATGACCTTTTCAGGGAATACTGAATGAATAGCCATTTATGCACTTTTAAAAATGACTGGAAAAGTTTCACTGAATGTGATTTTAAAAGAATATTCCCTTCTTGCAGTTTTTAGTGATGTTGGGTGTTCCTGTTTATAAGAATAAAGGATAATTCTGAAAAGAGACATGTCTTACCTAATGACCCTGGGTTGAGGACACAAGAAGATGGCCAATAGTCATGCTGTTGCTGTCAAGTTCAATAAAGATACAGTAAATAACTTCCCAGGCCTGGGTTTCATCTAAAGCTGTCCATGTGCTTCTCCTCACCAACTCCTCATGGGCTGTTTTTGTGCCAGGAAACTGAGACCTAAGAAAGCAGGCTTTAACAAAAAAAACTATATCCCACACTACATATATTTATTTAGATGATGCAATGCAATTACTATGATTCATTAAGGGAAAACATTTTTGTTTGTTTTTCTACTTTTTGCATTTGTTCACACTAATGCACCCTGTAATCTTTCTGACAAGCAAACCACTTGTAAGTTCATGAACCCAAACCCCATAACATTTGGCTTTCCAACTTCGTCATGCTATTGTGTTTGGCTCAGCCAAGAACATTGTTCATTTGCCAAGTTTTGGTTTATTGTTCAGGGTCTCACAGGCTCTTCTGTCTACCTTGCTTTCACCAAAATGTGCATTACAGAGTGCATTACTATGCTACAAAGCTAACAGCATTTTATATGTGCTAAATCTGAATAGGTCACAAAGTGAGTAATGTATTACATTGTAATGTAATACATGTACCTGTATTTAACTGACACGAGGTTATTGTGAGATGACTTCCACAATTGCAACAGTAACTGCAATTATGATTCAAAAGGGTTAATATCTTCATGACCACTTGGTTAAGCTTTTATTTTGAGATGTCTGTTTGTAATGTGGCTTTCTAGGTGTAAATTCTAGGGTAATAGTGACTAACAAATAAATCTTCACCAGACTAAACTTGAAATCTAACATATATTGATCAAACATGTTCAATCTCAAATGTGCTAGGCCACAATAAAATTATTAAGACTGCTTTTAGATAGTTGTTTAGACTAGCATGTTACTGGCCAGGAGGAATGGATGATCTCACCAAAGTCTTAAACATTAATACTGAAGATCTGACACTTTGATTTTTCTTTTTCTGTAGTTTGAGATAACATTCACTTCCAGCATTCTCCTCCCCTTGGAAATATTCCATACAGATTAACAAACTAAATACTGCTGTGATTTTTCAATGATTGAGGGATGCTGCTGATTTATTTAGACAATCCAAGTAAGAGTTAAATGGTGGATAACACTGACTTCGCAGGTACATTTTGACAATAAGTAATGCAACCCCTTCCCACAACTGTTTTTGACTATCAGTTGTGTTGCCTTAGTAAACCTGTGCCTTGTGCACTTTTTGTCTAACCTGAAGCACCCCATCTTTAGTTTCCCTTTCTTATGCCAGTACATATATTTTTTTAACCTAATTTTCGTCTGAGCCAAAAAAGCCTTTCTAGACTTTTATGTGGTTTTATGTCAGTCCTTGCAAAATTAATGGTAGTCACTACATGTCTTTAAAACCTGAATTTAAAAATTGTTGGAAATAGGCTAATGTAAAATTCTGTAAAGCACCTCCTTTGTAACTTGATTTGTACTGTACAGTTTTAGGAATAATACCATTATAGAATATTTGACAGTTTGTTGGTAAAAATATATTTTTTGGAGACCAGGTTTTTTAAGCCTAGAACTTTGGTCTTGTCCCCTTTAATTGCTCCTGACATTAGCTGTTGCTGTCATTTGGTGCCTACAGCTTTTTAAACACAGCTGGAGGATGTAGGTCAAGGTATTTTTTTTTCATTTGTATTCCCAGTAATGTTACAAAATGTAGAGGCAACCGCCAATAAACTAATGTAGTGGGGTGGGTCTACTCATTTCGAATTACGATAGTTTTGTTACCACTCCTCTACAAGAAATTAGAAGTCATCGTCTGGCTTAAAAGAAGAGGAGAAAAGACTGTAAGAAAAAGCATAAAACCAAGCAATCTGCATTTAACATTTTCCAATTAAGGGCAAAGTATGTGATGTTTAGTTCTAGAGGTCTAAAATATTTTATCACATGGAAACATTGCTAACTAGTTCCATATGTACAATTTCATATTTTATTATTCTCACCACGTGGCAATATTTTAGTGAAATATGATCATTTCTTTAGACTCCAGCTGTTTCTGTGGAATGGTACATCAGCCCTCCACTGAAAATTCCACTTGCTGAAAAAAGTGTGGTGTTTTCCTAAAATAGAGTGTTATGTTCTAGATTTGAACGATCAATTAATATGCATTTTAAAGATTTGCAGATGTGATGAAGAAATCCTTTCAATCGGTGTCTTTGAAAAAATAATCATTTTAATATAATTCTTTCTAAACAGGTTTATTTTCCCTTAACTTAAACATCAATCCATGTTTTTATTCATGAAACGTAATGAAAAAGAGGTTTAAGTATGTTTTTACGACACAAAATACAATACAAAAAGGCAAATATGGGTCTGCAAAGCATCAATTCAAGTCACTTATCGCAAACATTTCTTTTAGTACAATGGATTTTCAAGTTTTGCTTTTGTTTTTGCTATATTTTGTTAATATTAATATTAAATTAATATTCTTTTTGTAAATAGCAATATAAACAAATACAAAAGCTATATATATTTGTCCCCATTTAATTAAAAAAATTGTTATTACAATATCAATAGTTCTTTCTGTTTTATACAATACACAGATTTCACTTAATACTTATAATTTAACTAGTACTTAATATAATATTTATACATACAAAGTAAAAAAGCCGACTGAATTAATGAAGGCAAAAAAACCCATATTAAATCTGTTGGTTTTCTCTTGCCATCTCTGCATCAGAATTTGCTCATGATTGAGTCAGCCCAGCTGGAATTCAACCAGATTAAGGTTGAATCAAAGAGGTACAATTTTCTTCATGGTGTTAATAAAATGTGACCTAACAAGCTGCTCTGTTAATAGCATCACCAAGTCAAAACCATTAAAACAGCACAAATAAAAAAAAACACCTGTTTCAGGCGATTGGTGTAAAAGACCATTTCTGCTCTGGACACATATGGTGAAGAGCATTGTAAGAATTAGCTTAAATGTTCCTCTTCTACATCTTACCACCCAAGGCAGGAATTAAAGGTCAAAAGCTTAAATTGGGTTAAAGCTAGATGTGGGTTGAGTATCAGAAATACACTTTTCAAAGAACTTTACATACTTTGTGTTATTTAAAATCCAGTTACAGAAAACAATTTATTGTTCTGTGCAAGGAAAAAAATCTTTATATCTAGCCAGGACATTATGCAACATGACATTCTGTTCTGTGCCTGCACAGTGCCAATTGTCAGAAAATATTAATTGAGAGATAATATATTTTTCCATCAGAAACAGATGGTTCATTTATAAAAAACCTAGTAGCTCTGTGTGCTTACTGGAATCCCAAAAACAGAAGCTTTATTAGGGACAAAACCGAGTTACATTACCATTTCATTAATAAGCATCATAAGCTTTAAAAGTGTTTTGATCTGTTGTTCAATCTGTCTTTACATCTTGCATACATATACACCTGTAACTAAAATTATGGGATCAGTAAAGAGTCTAAGAAAGGAAGATTAATCTTAGACTGCAGACTTAAATGAAAAATATATCAAACTCATAAAGTAAAAGTTACAACCTAATAAGTGTTTTGGTATTGTTTTTGCTGCAAACATTTCTCATGAAAATAATTCAACTCCCCTTGATAATCATCACATCTTCACATATTCTTAACATTCTGTCATGCAACATAGGCTAGCTTTCACCATCTGTTATTCATTCAGTCATGATAATCTCCCAGAGCATATTTCTTTTAGTTTAAATCTATTTTTTTCTTTCTCCTGTCAAGATTATCCTACATCGTTTTAAATGGTGGTGAGGTCACGGAACGGGCAAAACAAATACTACCAGTGGATTATCATAGTTATTTTAAATCTGTCTCTTTACCAAATGTTGCTTTCCTAAAAGTAAGATATAATGCTGGAGAATGGAATAATTTTGTCTCTTTATTTCTGTTTGCTTACAGTATCAGCAACAAAGGAAAAAAACAAGAAGGACTTCACATTAATGTTTTGCTTGTTTTGCTGTAAGCACTGCATAACATTTTGGCAGCCTCTTGTCTATAGTGAAGTTGCAATCCTTGTTTCAGGAACGCTTTGCTTATCAGGCTTTATGGTTTATTGCCCAACTTTCAATTGTAAGCTAAACATTCACCTATAATATGTTTTGTGGTGTAGTTTAAACATCTGTGTATGAAGGGAACTGAAAGGATGCAATAAATTGTATTTTTATAAAACAATTCTGAGCATGAATTAATAGCTGCAAAATTATTTTAGGGTTATTATTTTTAAAAATTGAACTGATTTTTTTGGATCCACATGCCACCATAAAATATATTTAATTTTGTAGATCCTATTATTGTGACTTTAATAGATAGATACAGTATATATATAACATTTTAGCATTACCCTCTGCTAACTGTATTCATGAGATATATTCTCTTAACACATGTATTCCAGAAGTGTGTAAAAAATTCCAACGGATATTGGCTTCATAGAGTAGATCAAAATCTTTGATAATGTTTGAATCTCCCAGGCCTACAGGTATGTTGCCAACTCCAGAACAGCTGTGTATCTGCCAGTGAAACTGACCCTTCAAACAGATTGAATACTCGTAAGGCTGCCTAGAGCAGACGTCTCCAGTTTTGCGATAGGCTGTCACTACCATTAGGAGTGAGACGTTCTTGATAAATTGAAGCTGACAATTAAGAGCCCAGAGTGGGCAAGAAGGCTGGCTGACATTAGATGGTTTGTGCCTTGCTTTTGCTTGGAGCTCAGCAGGCTCATTTTCATCAGTCTAATCCACATTTCACACATTCCTTAGGGAGGCCTCTACACAGACATTGTAGATACCTTCAAAAAAAAGAATCCATTTTTTTTTTCTTCTACCACATTACAGTGCTGGTTCTGGGACCCCTTATTAGGGGATGAGTTGGCATGGGAACATGGCGCATTGGCCTTACTGACCACTCACGCCCATTCCTCCTGTATGTTCTTTAACATGTCCTGTACACTTTAGTAAGGAGTAACCTCTGACCCTGCTAATCGTTCTGTAGGTTCTGTATAGTACAAACTTCACCATTGTGCTCTTTTCCCCCTTCACTGTCTAAATCTGATTTATTGCACTGGAGAGACAAAGTTCTGGAAACTTTGTAGAAAAGAAGGCAGAATATTAAAGTTGCTTGGAATGAGTCCTTTATCACAAGACGTTGACATTTTCAGATTTTTGTTCTGAGCTCTTAATTACATAAATCCTCAACTGAATTGTTAACCTTCTTAATTAGGGCTTTTAATTATTTAACAAAAAGTAGAAATTATTTGTAAAACATCTTTGACACAATTCTTTGACGCTCTTCAAATCCAAACTTAAAATTTTAATTTTTGCTGGTAATGGTAGATGGCTTCCTGTTTACACATCAGCCATAGTCAGGAATCTGAGAGTCACACTTGATCTCATCCTATGAGCCTTTTGAGCCTTATGATAAAAATTTGATTAAAACATCTTTTTTCACCTTAGAAATATTGCCCCCATTAGGCAATTTCTATCAAGGTCTAATGCTGGGTTCCTGATGTATGCATTAATAACATTTAAGCTGGCATGGTTATGGCCCTTCATTCCATCAGGATAAACCTCTATGCCCTTGTTACGTTTTCTTTTTCTTTTTATATGACCTTCTCTTTTATCACAAAGCACAGTTTCCTTGGGTTTGGAAAGGCACTTTACAAATAAAAGTTCTTCTTTTTACTGTTATGATTAAAATATATTAAATTACATCTGTCTTTAGTTCAGTTAAGTAACTAATGGCTGAAGTGGTGCATCAACTAGAATTTCATCCCAATTTTTGTGGTGTGCATGAACCGGCATTTATACATAGTGGTCAGTTTCATTTCATTAATTGATCTAACCTTGTAAATTCTACAATCGTGTCACATTTTGTGTAAGCAACCCTCAGACAGGGGGAAATTTGGGTTTGGGTGATCTAAATACTCTTTGTTTGTTTCAAGTATGCTTTATTAATTTATTAAAATAGCTGCTTGCTTTTTCATTCTATATTATCTATATTCCACAGCACAATGTCTACTCCCAGTTTTTGTCAATTGCCTCAAATTCACGTTTAGGATGAAAATCTCAAACTTTATTAACAACGACTGATGCTTCATCCTTTTTCTCATATTCTGCAGGTAATACAGTACACAGACTAAAAAATACAAATATGAAACAGATACACAAAAGAAATGGATTTGTTCATTTTCCTGATTGGGTTCTGTGTCATCTACATGTAACTACATATCTCAAATATTACCTCAATAAAAGCTGTTAAATATTCGTAGTTTTAAGCTTCGTATTTCACAAACATTTTGCAACATCTGTGATTGATATTATCATTGCAAAAAGTTTCTTATGTTATTGACTTTTTGCTAATATGCATGTTCCTGTAAAAAGATCCATCCGTTTTCTAACTGCTTTATCTAATACAGAGTCACTGGGGAGCCAGAGCCTATCACTACAAGCAACGGCTAGATACACTCAGGACGTGATGCACATATAAACACAAACACACTAACACACTCCACAAACTCAACACAGATAGCATCCCATCTCAAGCCCCCAGCACTATGTGGTAGCAATGCCACCTGTGAAAAGATCCTCATTCCAGAAAATTTCAAATGGAATGTTTTGGATCTTTGTGGCAATTCTTAAAATGTCAGTAGAATAGGCTTTGACGAATAGAGTATGAAAGATACACTATAATGTTTTTCAAAGAGAAATTAAGAATCTATTTGAGATTTCAAACATAATTGGTTAGCTGTTAAACCTACTGGAATGGCTATTGTCCTAAGATCACATTTTTTTTGTATGTGAGGAGTATTTTAAAATTGTGATAATTAAAGCAAAACAGCAGCAAAAGGAAACTGAATACATATTCGGTGTGCATTTTTTAAATTGGCATCATCCTTTTTTTATCCATTAATGAATATCTTAACTAATTTCTTATTTTTCGAGTTCTTACTTTAAGAAGTGCACATGGAAATCTTGTCCTGTAGATATTAATCCACATAACTAACGACAGCACACCTTGACTTTTTCCAAAAAAAAGAGCCCACATAATGGTAGCTGTAGACCTGTGATCTTCATCCCTAGCTGTTAACCACAGTTTTGCAGGTTTTATAGGCCTGCTTACATCATTACTTGCTTTACATCTAGGGAAAGAGAGAAAATTGGTTTAGTTATGTGCACAATTAGCCCCAAAGGAAAAGGTTTGAAGAATTGTAAACATATTGTAAATCTTGTAGCATTATGTTAGCCATGTACAGTATGTAGAGAGAAGGTACAGTAAGTGTTTTATTTCTTCAAACAGTAGCATTAATAGTTATAATTGTTGATTTGCACCAGTGGTTAACTATGTAAATGGGGGAAAATACAGCTGGTTGTTAATAGATAAGATGCGGATTAGTTAGATGATGGGTACATCAAGAGAACCAATTAAGCAGCATGGATCTGTAGAGATAAATTATCATCTCACTAATCATTTCTTTAAGGGTACTGAGGGCTGAAGTTCATTCACATGAAAAGTTCCACAGCTCTGTCCATTGAAATCTCTATCAGGGTTAAGTGTTTTCTGAAGTGCTGCCCAGCACATTTGTAATAAAGTGCCACAAAGTGTCCCTATAAAAAAAGAGTGAGAAGATAAGCTTCGCCAGACACTGGAGCATGATGATGAATTTTTTATACTTTTTCTCCCTGTGCAGAACACATTTCACATAAATATGCTGGATGTAAAAAATCCAGCACTATCTTTTACTTTCCCATCTGAGGTTGTCACAATCTCTTTATTGTGGTCAAACTCACCATGCTTATTTTCTGTGTTGAAGCTGGAGATGAGGCATATGAGAGGAAGAAGCTCCAAGACACAGATGTCAAAACAGCAAGGTTGGACAATTAAAGAATATATCAAGTGGTGTGATGTTGGCACACTGTATGACCTAGATCCTTCAGAGACATTTGATTCCATGGACAGGAGTTATGACAAGCATTCTTATTCAAAGCATCTGAAAGAAACAACAGCTTTCTGTAGCTGAAGTAGAAGGAAACAGCAATGCGTATATGATAGAAGATAGCATAAAAAATCAGTCTTTCTAAGGTAAGTATACTGGGCTGATCAGGGGCAGGTGAAGGAAGGATGTTCTGATGCCAACACCACTGTTGAGCTGGTAAGTGAAATACTGCTCAAAGGAGGTGCCCACTTGGGACCCCACATGAAATACTCTACCCCAGTGGTTCTCAAACTGTGGTACCCGGAGCGCCGCCAGGAGATATGCCATATGACCCTGGAACTTTGTTGTGTGCACTGAAAAATTGGGATGGGTTTTCATATTTTCTATTTTAATAAAATTAGTTTGTGTCGAATACACAGCCTACGTACTACGATACAGCGCATGCTAATACTTGAGTGGACACAAGAGCTACAGTGTAATTCTATATTATTCTATAGGAATGTGTGCTACAAATGTAAGTGGTCAATTGTATTTAAAAAAATGGACCTCCAGCAAATAGGGAGGTAGGAGAATGTGTGTGATTTTGGAACAATGCCAATGTTGTAAGCACAGGAAAGCATAGAAATGCTTACTACGAACACTGGCAATTCTTGTGAGCATAGGAAAGTGTGATAGAAAAATACTTAAGAACTGTTCTAGGTTAATTTGAGAAAAATACACAGAGCGTCTCTGTTTTGCTCCCATGCGCATTAAATAAGAACTTATTTTAACTTCTGAGACAGACTCCTGAAATGTAAATGGGGAAAAATGCAAGCTTGCAGATTCCTAATGCAGGTAAGCCCCACATTATTTGTGAAGAACTTTGTTTACCGTTGGCAAAAGAGCTGACACATATTATGTGTGGAGAAAAGCTGCTAAATAGCTCGACCTGCTGCCCCCTCCGAAAGACACAGTCACTCACAATTATTGATATGGCAGATGATGTCAAAAGAATGGTAATAGAGCACGTTAAGATGAGCAGATGCTTTTCACTTCAATTAGATGAGTCTGTAAATGTCGTTGATTTGGCCAATTTGCACGTTTACATTAGATACAAGTTTGAGGGCATGTCCCATGAGGACTTTCTGTTCTGTAAGCCGCTACCAACAGGAATTACAAGAAACCACATATTTCAGCTTCTGAATAAATTTATCAAAGAGAATGGAATCGATTGGATAAAATGCGTCAGAGTTTGTACAGACATTGCTAGAGTGATGACAAACCGACACAGCGGTGTAGTTGCACAAATAAGTGAGGTTGCTCCAGATATGAACTGCAGCATCCACTGCGAGGCTTTGCAGTCAAGAAAATGGCTGACTATTTAAAATCTGTAAGACTCTGTTGTAAATTGTATCAAGGCTCGACCAATTCATTCACATTTGCTTTGCTCGACTAAACATGCTCACCCCTCTCACTGAAATGATGCATTTTTTATTGTTTATTTTTAATTGTTATTGTTCCTTTTGTCATTCTGTAAAGTGCTTTGAGAAGCCACCATTATAGGAGCTATATCAAATAAAGTTTATTATTATAATATTTATTATACGTGTATGTGAGTGTGTGCACGCACGTGCGCTCATGTTGGTCATTGAGATTTTCTGGGGTTCCTATGAGAAGATGACTTGTAGGTGGTACTTGGATGCTTTGGTTTGATCAGGGGTGGTACTTGGTCCAAAACGTTTGAGAACTACTGCTCTACCAAGTTAACTTCAGACAGTTGTCAAAGTGATACAGCAAACTGAGGAAGCCATTTATTCTTTGGCTGATACTGGAGGTGGCATTGTACTTTAGACATCAACACTTTAAAGTAACTTTAAAGAAGGAAATCTTCTGTGATGAGAACTCAACTTAAGAAATTCTCCACAGGATACTGAGTCTCTTGGCAAGACCGCGGTGGTTTCCTTGGTGGTTTCCTTGGGTGAAGGAAACCAACAGACTGAGTCCTTTTCATTTATTGTTATTAGCCAATACTTGAAACATTCTCTTTTTATTCACATCAAGCAGCAACCTCTAATTCAGGACAATAGGCCCTAAAGGTTCTCCAAGTACACATATCTGTTTTTTTAAATATATAAAGGATTGGTTTGAGAATTATGTCATTGAGCAATAACCCATTCTTTACATAAAGTAGATAAAGGTGCAATTTGGCAGACTTCACGTCACAGCTCAAATGATATTTCCGTTTCTCTCAGGAGGTTATTGTGAGGCTTATCTGTGTTCCAGTTTTATTAAAAGATTGCATCCAGAGGTTTTTCAGAAACAATGGGATCCTTCCTGAAATGACTATCGTAAACAGGATAACTGTTAATCTGGCACGTCAAGCATTTCATAGAGGATGCTGTAGTGAATACCCACCTAAAACACAAAATGTATTAAATAGGGCACTTGCAGTGTTCTGTTTTTTTTTTATTCCATGCAAAGAAAAATAGATTTATATAAATAACTTGAAGACATTGCAGTTATTCATTTAAAATCAATGTGGGAGGCTAAGGGTTTATTTTACATCCCAGAGGAATTATTTATTTAACCTATAATTTAATCATTTTATATATTTTTAAATTGTATTTTTTTATGTAAAAATACATTCCTTGTAGTTTTGACAGAATATTGAGACCAATTTTATGAAGGGTTCAGTGCTGCTTTTTTACTGTTAACTTTATGAAAAAGAAATATTAACAATATACTACTGCTTATAACAAGACACTATATCAGCACTCTATTTCATGTTTTACAATTTGTTTTATGTCACAGATGTGGAGTATTTCAAGTTTATGTTCTTGTTCTGAATCTATTTGTACAGACAGACTGCAAGTGAAAACACACAGTACTGTTTTTCTAGTTATGAAGTGCACTTTGCATCAGAGCCTGCATTTTTTAAAACCTGGAATAAATGCTATGAATTTAGGACCCTTATCTATTTTCCAAATATGTTTGCTAGTCCTACTAGGGTTTTCTGTTTTGTTCCAGTGTCTTTTTTACAGCTCCACCTTTAAAGCCCTGGATGCACCCAGTCTCAACATCCTTTGGCTAACCAAACTCGAAGACAGACACTGTAATTGAGACCATGTGAGCCCACCATCTATACCAGAGCACTAGGCCTTTCCTGATATCCAACCTGCTGGTCCTCATATCTCAACTCCCCTTTCCTCTCTCTCTTTGGAATGTAAACATCATGCCTTTTCATTTTTATCTAAATATTTTAATTCTACCCTGAGGTCAGAACTATAATAATAATTAATAATTGCAATTCCTTACACTTATATAGCACTTTTCTAGACACTGCACTTAAAGCACTTTACAGGTAATGGGGACTCCACCAACACCAATGTGTAGCCCCACCTGGATGATTCAACAGCAGCCATAGTGCACCAAAAAGATCACCATTCATCAGCTCTCAATGGGGAGGTGAACAGTGATAAAGCCAATTTAGACATGGGGATTAGGAGGCCATGATTGGTAAAGGCCAAGGGGAAATTTGACCAGGACACCAGGGTTACACCCCTACTCTTTTCAAGAAACACCCTGTGATTCTTAATGAAGACAGAGAGTCAGGACCTCAGTTCTACGGTATAGTGTCCCCATCACTATATTGGGGCATTAGGACCCACACAGACCACAGAGTGAGCACCCCCTGCTGGCCTCAGCAACACTTCTTCCAGGAGCAATGTTAGTTTTTCCCAGGAGGTCTCTCATCCAGGTACAGACTAGGCTCATGCCTGCTTAGCTTCAGTGGGTTGCCAGTTGTGAGACGCAGGGTGATATGACTGCAGGTCCGTAAATGCCCTCTAGTTACCCAATCTTTATTGTGTTATCATGTCATTTAATGGGCAATGAACAAAACGTGTATTACAACATAACCTTGAACTAAAATGCAGAAGTATAGTATGATTTGTTGAATCTTTGTTGGGAAGCCATTTTTGGAAATTCTCTTTGCTTTTTATGCATTTAATGTTTATGCTATGAAAAATAACACAGCTAACCTTGATATTTTGGGAGACAGCTGATTTATTCTAAGTGAAATCCTACTTCCTAAAAGGCATTTGCCAAAGGAACAGTTTGAGGCTGCATAGGATTTTATTAAATTGTATTTGAGAGACACTTTGTCTTATTCCTATTCAATGTTTTTTTTTTTTAATTTTGAGAGTGGTCCAACCATTTAATTTAACTTTCCTTTGAGGGTGACAAGGCTAAGCTGATGCATGATTAAATAAATGAGCATGATATCTTTGTCTACTTCACTGAGCCTGAATTGCAAAGCTTGCCAAAGATTATCTTGCAACATGTGACTAAATAAAATATAAAGCTGTGAACTACATTGCAATGATTATACCATTCTCTCCTACCAAAAATGAAGACTTTAACAAGATTCTGTAAACCTCACACATGTCTGCAATATATATATATAGTGTTACTATCCACTTTTCAAACATCTTACCCCATAGTTAAACAAAACTTTAGCCCTGTTTAAACACTGATGCACTTGTTTCAGTTCGTTCTCAAACCTGACAGGCATGTAATAATTTGAATCTGATTACATTTTTAAGGAAGCTGGAATTTGAATTGGCAAACAGGATCTATAGTTAAATCAACACAGGCAGAAAGCTATTTTAAGATTTTCATCCATCCTTTTATCAAAAAGTACTGCGGGAGTACAGAGACATTGCCTTCTTTTCAGGTTCCTTATACCACCTGTGGACATCACGTTTACCAACACTGAAGTGTGATTTGGCAAACTGTGCGCAGCACAATTTTGAAAGAAATCCCAAATGGAAAGCTATGAAGGCAGAGCTGAGCAGGCTTGACTTTGATATGGAGATCAACAAGTGGAAGAAAAAATCCAATTCCACAAGAATCTCTAGAATGAATTATTCCACTCAACAGGCCAACAGTGTTTACTGGGAAATGAATCAGCTCAATTCACCACAGCTCAATTCAATTCAATACGTAATTGAAACAGATGATTGGGACTGAACTTCACAGGGGGTTATTTGGAAGATGTGCAGCCACGCTTTACATTTTAGGCAAAACATGAAGGCAGCTGAATTTAGAGATCGGAATGCCTGTCTGCTGCATCAGGGGTAGACATGAGCCAGCATAGCAAGGCTTCATCAGTGAAGTCAGCATCTTGAACTTTTAATGACAATGTAGTCAGAATCTTTGTTTTAATGTCTTATCTGAAGGATGGCTTGTTCTACAGAACTATGTCCCTGATCACCATACTGGAGTGTGTCAACTGCTGGTCCATCAAACAACCCTTACATCAGCAACATGCTTTCCCAGGGGCCTTCTTTTCTTAACAAATTATCTTAACCTAGACCCAGGTAACCTTCTAAACCAGGTTACAATAAGTATTGGGATTCTCAATTACTACCACTAACTCCTTAGAACATTGAGTTTTTCTTTCTGTAACCTCTTTGATGCAGCAACCTGTAAATCACGAAAAAGCCAAAGAAATGCTCAAAAGATCAGCCATGTAAAACACCAGTGAGTCTGGGTAGAGAGCCTTAGATGTTCCAGTGTTAAATACCTCTGTTCCAAAATTGCTTCACTCTCCTTTGTCTAGGCATTGCGCTTGGTCCCTTGAGATTTTGCAGCAGCAGCAGATACTCAGGGCCATAGCCAGCCAGATCCTTGCCCAGGGTTTTGTTACTGAACAGGCTGATAGTAACTGTACACTGTAGTGCACTGACACAGCAGGTAAGGAAGCTGATCAGTACCAGTTACATCTTATCAGTCAGAATAATACTGTGGACACTAAAATCCACTGGAGGGATGGCAAGGGACTGAAATTAGCCTGCCTAAAACTCACTCAAAGACATTCAACAGGATTTTTATTCTAGTATGGAATTCTACAGAGGGGCATCAATGTATATCACTCCTTAAGATATGCCTGGTTAATTGAAACAGGGTGCAACATTCACATACTGCCAGCCATTCATTTTTAGTTCTAAACAAAACTTTAGACATTGCGACAGAGAAGGCACAGTCACCGAAAGTCTGTGATTTAGTCCTAGCTACATTGAGAAGAATCTATGAATGCATTATGCATTATTCGTGAATGTAATGCATGTCATAACTTTGAAATATATTTCATTAAAAAAACAAGTACAAAATATGGATAAGGTACACTAGAAAATCTGTCAAGCAGTACTCCATGATTGTAGAAACAACAGAAATTCTACCCTGATATATGTTTAAAATCTTATTGATAATAGAAAATAGGAAATAATGGTCTGTTTTCAGTCAAATAGAAATGACTTCTAAATGGTACCTACATTGTTTGTAATCTGTGGTTGTGTTTTTGAGTCCCTGAACCATGGGAATGGTTCACCAAGACCAAGTCTAGGTTGTGTTTTGTATAACGCCCTCTGCTGGTTGCAATACCTTGCCTTTAGAAATATACATTTTAGTACTGTACCTAATGGATCACATATGTTCTACTGATAGTGGGACAAAGAGACTGTGTAAAAAAACAAGATGGAAAATTACTTAGCCAGAAATTATGTATTTAAACTTTATTTGCATTTTCAACATGTTTATAACAGCAAGAACAATTTGGGGTATTTAAGTCCAGCACAGATACAGAATTTTAGATAGTACACTATTTGCACTCAAGGAATTATATCTCTAAATAATAAATTAATAATTTCCCTTAACTACTACGCACAGAATAATTTAGAATGGGCCACCTTTGCCAGCATTGAGAATTGTGTGTAAATGCTATCAGAGGAAGCTTGTAGCAGCTACAGCACAAATTACCAGCAGAAACAGTATTGCTGTTGTTGCCATTGTGATGGCACCCTCACCCCTTCCAGCTCCTGGCTAATTTTACTCCTGCCCCTTCCCTAGTGTTCCCACAGGACAATGGACTGCAGTGGAACACTAGGCCTGGCCTGTTTCTGAGAACAGGACAGTCAGGAACAATAGAGTTATGAAGACAGTTAAATACATAGCAGAAGCGGAAAGCTTATGGAAGGAAATGGTTTGACAAATACAACCAGGCACTTTCTTAGCTGTGTAAGTTCAAGGGCTGATGCCTGATGAGGATGGCTTGTTCCTGACACATTGACCACATGCTTACCTACTGTGTGTCTCTGTTACTACAATATGTAATTTTTCCTTAATCTGTATTCACATAATCTTGTAGGCACCACTTAATGAATTCCATGTATGAAATCAGTTTGGGCGTTTTCATTTTGATTACCCTTTATCTTCAAGTTTAGATAACTAAGAAAATAAGTTATTAAAAGTAAAGAAATTCACAGTTATATAAAATGAACCATAGACTGTGTAATACAATTACAAATAAATGTGAGATGCATAACAAGTACTGTGGCAAATTGTGAAATCTTCACAATTTATGCCTACAGTCAAATCCCATAATAAGTAACTTTTCCAATTCTCAGCCCTAAGTCTTAATTATTAATGATTCTAAAGAAAATTGATTAAAGCTGCTTAATCAAAGAACTTAAGAACCACTTACAGGTGTTAAGCTACATAAACTGCATCTGGCTCCATTCAGCACAAATTGTGCAGCACTGAAAAAGCACAAGTAAATTCCCAATTTCTAATGTAAAAAAAATCATTATTGCATATGAACATGAGTAATAGCATGCACAGGAAACAAAAGTGAAAAATGAAATCTCATAGATGTAGATGGGATGAAGGTGCTTTGTTGCACAAAATGGTGAAGTGATTGCCTTGATGTTTTTAGGAGTTCTGCAGTTTGGCAGTGCTTTATCTAAAACCTTTCTGCATGCAGTTACTGCAAAATTCCATCTGTTTATATGGAAAATTAATTTGGTTCTGAACCCAATTTTATAAAATATTTTTATTGATGCATTAAATAATTTTCGTTCTCACAAAACATTAAATAAAGTACAAGTATTCAAGGGAATTTTGCAAGATAAAAAGAAAAAGAAGACAATTATCTACCAAAAAGCATAAATTTGAAAACAGTATGGTTCATAACCATTGCAGATATACCTGTCCCATTAGCAAGGAATTTCCTGCATAAAAAGTTGGTTCTTATTTTCTTCATATTAATGTTTTTCCTATAACCAAACAGTAAGCCAATGCATGATTGTTTTTTCATATAACTTTAGACTGTAAATTTAAAGTTCAAATTCAAGCACCTAATGCATTTTTTTGATAGTCACACCTGGAAACTAAAGGTTAGTAATCAAAGAAAGTCAGTGAAAACAAATTCCTAAACTTCCCAGGGATAAAGAAATAGGTGGAGTTCACTGTACTATCTTACCAACCCTGTCAGGCTTTAGTGTATGACCTGTCTGATACATTGTTGGAAAATTATGTCAGAGTATCATTCAATCTCACACAAGTTCAGAAAAAGAAAGAAAAAAGAAAGTTTGCTAACCAAATATTGAGGTTACTCATGAGACAAAAGACGAGTTCATTTGGAGTGTACTGTCTAAAAATTAATATGGTACTGTACAAGAGTCATTCAGGTTTAACAAGGTACATACATGTGTAATTTACTTAAAACAAATAGAGTGCAGAAATACCAAACATTCATATTTCCTTTACAGTTTCAATTTATTTTGAGTTCCAATTTTCTACAATTTGAGATTATGTATGAGAAATTGAAATAAAATTAATGCTTTCATGCAAGGCCAAATTTGCTTTGTTGTTGCAAATTATATTTTCTGCAAAACTAGCCATTATTAAAGAAAGTGATAGTGGAGATTCAGACTTAATTTCCTATTAAATCCTTACTTACCTCAAACTTGTCTGCTAGGGCAAGGATAAAGGGCTAATTGTTAAAAGGATAAAGTGTTGTGACTTTTTACCCCTTTAATGTGATGTATTTTCTAATTTGTTATCACATATTTTAGGAGATCTTAGAAGCTTATTGATATATTTTTCTTCCTCACTTTTAGATGTGTGCAGAGACTGACAACCTTTCACATATCATAATCAAACTAAGTTTTGCACATATGTTTTTTTTTTGGCATTTCACAGGGAGAAGCATTGGTTAGTAAAGTACAGAAAAGAAGCAACCAGATGGCACTGGAAAGCCTAGTGGTCCTTCTGGGTTGGCTGGGTTGGCAGTCTCCAGGGCCTGAAAACATAACATCCTGACTTGCTGTGAGCTGCTGCTTCACAAGTGAGAATGAATTACTTCAAGAGGCACTACCCCAGGGTAGAGAATGAAGAAAAAATTATTTCCCCAGCTTGCTGAGAACCGCTTTAGGAGCAGCTGCAGAGAACAGTGTGGACAGGGGTCCCGTCTGACCAGATGGGGTGAGGTTGGGGAAGTGACCTCTTGCCCCCAGAGGGAATATGAATGCAAAGGCAACATGAAAAAAGAAAGGAAGATGAGGGAGCTGGAGGGAACTTAAAACTTTAGATATGAGTGTTAGTTTGGTTAGTGTTTAAATTAAAGAAGAGATAACTGAATATAACTGAACTGCTCCTCCCTCACAGGCCTCCAACTTGACTGTTATCATTTCAAGGGGAGAAGCAGGGGTTAGTAAAGTACAAAAAGGGAACACCTGGACCGCACTGGTAACCTAGGTGAACCTTATGGATTGGCCGGCTTGGCAGCTTAAGGTCTTGAAAAACACCCCTGGCACAATGAGAGTCTCTTGTGAGGCACTACCTCACAACTGGAAACATATTCCTCAGCAGAAAGAAAAGAAAGAGAGAAAGAATCTAATGACTTGGAGAGCCACTTTGAGAGGTGCTACCTCACGACTGGGCTAGGCCCTTATCTGTCCTGCCGGTCTGCTGAAACCTGTGCAGTCGGGACACAGTAGAGAGGCGTACTCCATAGTGTCTGGCAATGCTGGCACATGACATGCCTGCCTACAGCATGCCAATGGCCCTCTCCCTTGCTTTTGGTGACATTTGAGGCATTACAGAATGCACAGAAAATGGACTAAGTGTGTCTTTTTTCTTGAAGTGACCTAAACTTTGAATTAAGGCCTTTTTAAAGGTGACCTGATCAGGCATTGTTCCACATGGACCTCGTTGGATAAAAGTGCACCTAACGAGCTTTCGTATGATTGGCAAGTTGCAATGCCTCACTGCACAAGTTGTATTGCTGGTCAGAAGGCTTAAAACAAATTGACAACTTTTTTTGAAAGTACATAAGCTATAACTATACTAGGGGTTCAGGTGGGTAGTTGCATCAGCATGCATAGGCTGCAAAGGAACAAGTAATAGGTTTATTCCATGCTGAAAAGAGAAGAAGGAAAACACAACACTTCAGCTGTGGAGCCTTCTTCAGGTGTAAGGTATGCTCACACCTGAAGAAGGCTCCACGGCTGAAAAGTTGTTTTCTTTCTTCTCTTTTCAGCATGGAATAAGCATATTACTTGTTCCTTTATAACTACTGTATTCTCATTCCAGAAAATGTTGGGTTTCTTTTTTCCATTAGTATACAGTACATGCATTTTCAAACCTGTATTGCATCTGTATTATGAGAATTAATCTTTTATGCACAACATTATCAAATGCCCTCTGAAAATATGCTGGCATATATACTTTATCACATGTTCTTGTCCATTACTGTGGTTTTGTGCAAAACCTAAATCCAGGCTTATTAGATCTTATAATTTTTGTACAACATAGGCCTTTAATTACTTTATGGATAACCTTACAAGTAACAGATGGAAATAATAAGGTTATATAATTACTAGGTTCAGTTTTGTCACCCTTTTTATAAACAGATGCTTTTTTAGAAATTTTCCGGGCAATAGGTGACCTTCCCTCCCCTGACCTTCCCCTGTTAAAAGTGAAATGAATAACAACTCTTGTTTCATGAAGTACATTTGATGGAATAACATTAGGTCCTGGTAATTTGTTTACTTTGAGTAATTTTAGTATTTGTAACATTTCCATGTCTTCTGTGCTCATATTATTTAATATTGAACCTTTATGGGGAAAATACTTTTCCTCAACCTGAGTGAAAATATCCTTTAAGAACTCAGAGGTCAGCTCTATCTGTGTTTGAGCTGAAAATGAGCAAGTCAAGGTTAATTCTGTGACTGAAAAGACTGAAGGAAATGCAGAATTGAGATGTTGGAGCCTTCCTTAGAGGCATATACAGTATCTGTCATATACAGACGGCTGAAAGAAATAAAAATTTAGTCTCAAAGAAAAATGAAAAAAGTTTAGTCTAAATAAATTCTAAGGGGTGTAGATAGGGTCAGAACTGGCAACCAAAAAGGAACTTAAAGATAGAGAATAGGCAACACCCCTTTAAACAGAGAATAATGGGTATCTACTGTAGGTTTCCCATCCAAGTGGTTGAGGCCTACACTCTAAGCCTCTTTAAAAAAGCAATTGAATTAAATCTTAGATTCAGTTACTTAATAAACTGCAAAATAAGCATGATGGTCCAGATGGCCTTCTTGATATTGTAAGATTTTTTTCCTGCATAGGATGCAAATCTGTGTTAATTTGGATTGCGTTATGTGCTTGTGTGCACCAATTGATGCTTTTTTTTTCCTGAACATGATTAATATTTGTCTTAGAACGGGACCAGAAGAAACCAATCGTTTCAACACTCTTGCTAACCCCTGCATTGTTCCACAATGGCTCAAAGTGGAGCCAAGTCTTCTCAGCAACATGATTTACAGCTAGTTAATAGGAAGGCTCCCAGTGGATTACATCACTGTGATTTTGAATATGTGTATTTCAACATTTGGCTGAGATCCAGGTAGAGAAAAATACTTCTCTGGTATCTGCACAATAAGTAATGTGCTCTGGTTTGGGTTGTGAAAACATGTCTTGGCCCCCCTTTTTGTGAAAATGGATATGGACCCTTCTTCCCTCTGGTATAATTGGGTCATGCATTTCAAATGTGAAAGAAATGTGCATATTTAGTTTGCAAACATCAAGGGACCCCTGGTTGGTATCTATAAATCTCCACTCAATGCCATTAACATTTAAGATACTACCAACTGCAGATCTAACTGATTCCACATCTGGTTTACCAAAAATAAAAACTTCCTCTTAATGGAGTTTTTAATGAAAGTTCGGGAGGAATGAAGGCAGCCCCGCTCATTCAACACAGCTGCTGCAATTCTCACTAATCCTGACGTAAGCAACATATATATCAAACATCACCCTCTCCTCTTCCTTGTTCGTTTTCTGCATCCCTCCTCCACCCCCTCTCCACCTTTGCTGCTACCCAATTGGTCGCATGGGGGTCCTATCCTCCCAGTCCAATGGCCGGGAGGTTGGCCCACATCCCAATAAATGATTCTTATTTCTCCCAAGCTTTCGGCTCCTGTCATTCCTCATGAAAGAATTTTATATCAGATCTTTCTGAGCTGACCATCAAATAAAACCACCTACATCTATGACAATGCTTATTGTTTTTTGTTGTACATTTTGAAGATCTCAGAAGCATAGTTATTTATTGACTTCCCCCTGGGTTTAGAATTTTGTTATAATTAAGAGATCAGTTTGTCTGGGAAAATACTGTACTGGGGATTATATTAGGTTACAGAAAGGCAGAGAACAGATGAATGGTCTGTTGCTTGCTGTGTGTCGAAGGGGGACAAAAGAAATATGAAGTTCTCTCTCTTTGAAAATCCTGGATATATTTTTAACAAATGTGGCCACATTGTTTGCTGCGATGAACCTCAGCCATTTAGCTCTAACTCTTCCACACGTGTCCGTAAGGATTTCTGTGACTGTATGATTGCTGTCTTTGTTTTGGCTTAACCACATAAAAAATCAGGATTTAAGAAGCTTTTTGTATTTTGAGGTTCTAGTGTTCTTTTCCCACTATGTTGCTCTTTAATGTTGATAACCAACTGTAACCTTTGCAGACTATGCATGCTGACGCAGCTACCCACCTGAACTATTTTAAATGGAGCAGAACAAAGGTACCTGTTTGTCACAAGGCTGGTTGTGTTTTCCACAGATCTCTGGCCCTTCAAAGATGTCTAAAACACATGGTGAAAAAGTGATGTATCTTTCCCTGTGTTTGATCAATGTTTTTCCATGAAAAAGTTTTCAGGTTTGAACCACAGGTTTTATCTGCATTAAACTGACCTAATATACTAAATAAATTATACATAATCCTTACACTTTTATGCACTACACTCAAAGCACTTCACATGTAATGGGGACTTCCCTCCACTATCACCAATGTATAGCATCCACTTGGATGATGCAACGGCAGCCATAGTGTGGCAGTAAACTCACCACACATCAGCTGTCAGTAAAGACAGCTAAAGAGTAAAGAAACCAATTCATAGATGAGGATTATTAGAGGCCATGATTGGTAAAAGCCAGGGGAAGATTTGACCTTTCAAGAAACACCCTGGGATTTTTAATTGCCATGTAGAGTCAGGACCTCACTTTTACTTCTTATCCAAAGAATGGCACTTTTTTTTACAGTATAGTGTCATCTTTACTATACTGGGGCATTAGGACCCACACAGACTGCATGGTGAGTGCTCCCTACAGGTCCCACTAAAACCTCTTCCAGCAGCAATCTTTAGCTTTCCCAGGAAGTCTGCCATCCAGGTACTGGTCAGGCTCAAACCTGCTTAGCTTCTATGGGTTGCTAGTTGTGAGTTGCGGGATGATATAGCTGCTGGCTAAATAATATTAATATACTGTTAAAACAGCTTTATTCATGCTTTAGTAGATGGTTGCTTTTCATTTAGAATGAAAACCCCATCCAGTGTAAACAGTTTTGGCAGAACCTTAAAATTGCTATGGGTCCCTGAGTTGTGTGTGTCACCATATGAAGTACAATAAGGCCATTGAAATAAAAAGTTTCTTTCTTTGCTCCCATCAGCATCATCGGAAAACATTTGTGATGTGCATAATTCAATCGAAACATATACAGATTACTATAGTTCATATAAATTTGGATAGGAAAGTGAACTTTCATATACAAACAAACTTGGATTAACTTGAATTTTGTTTCACCTTTAATTTCTGGGGGTTCTGAAATGGAGTCATCAGTTTTCTCAATGGTCTGTGACACAGTAGAAAAGGCAATGAAAGAGAATGATTTAAGAAAGGTATTGTAAAAAGGAAACTACAAAGAAAGTTGGCAGATTGCCATATGGTTCCTGGTGGAACAACAGCAAAATATGTGATCTAGTTTTTGCTTTAAAGGCAAAATGGAAGTACAGTTAAGCCATTCAAATTAAAAGGTTCTTCCTTTGCTCCCATCAGCATCGGAATAAATTCTTGATATGCACTATTCAATTGAAGCACATACAGATGATCGTGGACCAGGGTCAAGAGATTTCCTTTATATTTCTTTGGTTAGTTTTTTACCTACTTGTTTTTTATAGTCTGTTGCAAACACAATGAGTCAGCAAGTACAGAATCAATAACTGTTGGAAAAGTTAATAAAAATGCACCCCTTGTTGTGTGATAGTCTAATTTGTGTGAGACATAAAACCCATTTGTTTTGCAGATGCAAAACAGACATCCCCTTTCAACCACCCCTGTGCTGTAAATGGTATCAAGTTGTTATTTTTTTTTTCTTTACAGTAAGTCAGCAAAAGGAATGAAAGTTTGCAATTAGTTTGAAGCTATAAAAAAACATTGCACATTTTGAAGATTGAAAACATCTTTCCACTTCTAGGTCTACTGACAGAAATGTAAGTTTTTTTTTTTTTTTTTTAAGATGGAAACTCCTGCCAGAACGAACTGAGAGGATTACACCCTTCTCTAGAAGAAACTATGCAGCACAGGTCAGAAGGTTTGTCGGCCAAAGATACACAAAATTGAGTATCTGTGGCACAATGATTATTTATAATTTGGAGTAAAGTCAGTCTTGAATGGCTTCATCTGTTTATTATGAGTGGATATAAAGCGATAAGCTCTTAGGAGGACTTAAGCATAATATTTCACTTTTTTTTCTAAAAAGAACTTACATTTACAAAATAAAACAAAAGGAATTTAAACTGAATCTATAAATAATGTACTAATCAATTATAATGTAGTTTTTATAAATTAATTTACTTCTAAACTGGTGAAGAAGGATATTTGTCTGTCTACATAAAGGGAGCCTAAAAAGAAACATATAACTCACTGCATCTACAGTTTTAATATCATAAAGTATACTGATATACTTTGGATATGAAAACGTTTTTGGCATCATTTTAATTATTTTATCCTTCATTACTGACAGTATTGCACTCCAAGGATAAGCACTAAATCACGTTGTGGCGATGAGATGATATATCCTTAACCTATTGGATGTTCAGCCTGATGCAATTCAAGAAAAATATAAAAAGGAACTAATATACCCTGCTTATTAAAAGAACAATGCATTTGTGCCATTAATATATTAGAGGCTAGACTACGTAAGGGCACTGTAGCTCATCATCCAGAGCAGGGGTTCCCAACCGGGGGTTCACAAACGGTACTGCAGGCAGTTCATGAGATAGTGATGGAAACTTCAACGTCAAATTAAATAAACAAATGGAATAAACCCGTTACACGTTCTTTTGCAGCCTACACATGCAGACGCAGCTACCTACTTGAACTACGTCAAATTAAATAGTCCTATTAATAAATAATAATGTAATAATAAGAATAAGAAAAACAACAGTAGTAATATTAATATTTTACCAAGTGAAAAGAAGCATGTTAAGAGGGTTGCTGTAGCATTTATCTACATTTATTGAAAGGTTTGATTTAGTTAAAATCTCAAGGCAAATGAGAGGCAAATAATTCAGGTTGAAGGGGTTCAGCTGACAAAAAAGGTTGGGAACCCATGATCTAGAGCATAGAGACTAGTGAACGGGTTCATGCTTGTTCTATCACACTGACAGTATCTACAACCTGATGCAAAGTATGCATTACTGTTTGTATTTACAGTTGATCTCAATAACAACGAAGACATGTCTGTTGAGTAACATCATTGGCATTTTCCTGATAACTTTGTGAATTTGTTGTACAGGAGTTATAAGTGATACATTTCTTTTTATGTTCTGTACATTTTACATAAAACCTGGCAGACAACACTTACTAAGGATTTCACAAGAAGTACAAAAGTGCAATACACCTTATTTTGAGGTGTCAATGTCCAATGTTAAATGTTCACCATTACTTGATAATGATTATAAAGAGATGCAATATGATGGTAGAGTCAAAGCACAATGTGTCGAAACATATGGATAGCATAATAAAAAGTTGTTTGATGAAGTCAGTGCCTGCATGAGGTACAGCACTATAAGTTGTCTTTCTGTTCCATACTGTATGCCTCACAAACATGTGGATACAATTTTTGTGAATTCGTCCAACATTTTGAAAAATATTGCAGTGGGAATTGGAGGATAGTTTGTTTCCAAGAACTCTTACAGTTACTTCTGATTACTATTCAGGTTAAAATTATATAGTACTGAATCATGCAAAGTTTGAAATAAAGCATCCCACTCAGGCAGACACAATCATACTACACAATTCCTTGAGAAAACACCCATCCAGTTGTATGGAATTGTATGCTGTCGTTACATTACTGACAAGCAGGCTGCTGATCTACAGACCTTAAAAACTCTCAGGTAGTATCTAAAATATTCACAGCTTGTGCTCTGCATACATCAATTGTAGTTTGTTTTTAACAGTAATAGTTTTGGATCCCAACTTAAGGTTAGAATATATTCAAATTGAAAAAAAATACTGTAAATCCCCAAATAACACAAGATGTTTATAAACAAGCTAACATTTATTTCATTAAAAGAAAGGTGCTGCATTGTGTTACAGACTGTCTTTACAAACATTAAGCTGAATTTATAATTCTGGATACTTTTTTCTCACACACAGTGCTTATAAATAATATTGTATATACTGGATCAAAGGTCTCCAGTGTTCTTGAATTCGACTGCTTTTGCTTTCTTGCCCTCGAGTGTTCATGACCTGTAGACCCTGCTGATTCTAAGTTACAATGTAAGATAATATGTATATTAATTAAAACTGTGTAAATAAAAAATATATAAGCGCAAATGTATAAAATTAGGTATTGTGTTCTGTGCCTTAACTGCACATTTATGTTAGTGAGTATATCAATGAGTCAGCCCTAGGCTGAAACTGCCATCTAGAGCATATCCCCTACTAATTCTCAAACTGCACAGCTCAACAAGCAACACATCCATTATTCGATAATGGCCCGTCCCTAGGCACAAGCAATATCTACACACTCAGGAGTGACATAATCATTTCCAGCTCATTGTACACAATGAACATAGTTACGTAAGCAGCCCATAATAAACACAAAGCTAGTATGATTTTTTTCAATGTAATAAAAATCAGCTTGAGAACAGCTAACTGGTAGTCTTTGAAAATTCCTTAAAGTTAGCTTAAAGATCCCCGATAATATTCCTCGTGCTTGCATATTTGTTCACATGACATGTATGTTTTAAATCCCCTTAAATCTGTGTGTAAGGAGACAAATTCAGCTAGTCTTTCATTCCTTACAAACTTTTCATTTTTGAGACTTCATAAATAAAAGCAGAGAGTCACAGATTCCCTAATGCTCTGTTTTAATTTTTATCATGTTGATAAGCCTGACAATAAGTGAGGAACAGATTGTTTGAATTTGGAGTATGGTATGTAATGAAGAAAAAGAATTAAACTGTTAATCCTAAAAACTCTCATCTTCCCGGGTTGATGAGAAAGAAGCCTTTGTCCTGTCTGCAAAATGGATAGCAAGTTTTAATTCTTGGAAATCCAAAAGGTTTTACCAAGTGTGGGAAAAAGGTGAAACAAGTGTAAATATTCAGGTTGCTTCAATCAGTTATTCAAGATGAAATATTCAATTCATAGGTAAAGTTAGCTTTGATGGTTTGTTGAAAAATAAATTATGCTTTGCAATCCTTATGTACAGACCATCAATAAAGTCCATCAAAATATTAATCAGTGCCATGCAAATCAGCGAATGAGGCTGTATCTAGGATATTAATAGTAGAGTGAAAATGAAAAACTGTAAGAAATCAACCTTAACCTACCTTTCCTCTCTTGATCTTCTGTTCATTCTTATGTATATAACTGCACTTTGATAACCAAAGAGGCTAATATGATGTTCAGTCAATAATGCTTTGAAGGCTACTTTTTAATTGGTATTTGTATCTTGCTTTTGATAGCAGAGCATGTTGGTCATGAAAGGGTTCCAGCTCCAGGGAAAGGGTCAATTTTAAACCTAAAGATAAAAAGTGTTTTCCAGATGCATTTGAGACAAAATGACAAGATAATATTAAATATATTATTTACTGGGACACTTCAAGAAACTAGCTCATTAGAATCTACAGATAGCACTATATTAGATGAGCTGTATCTCCTTGTTTTTGAGTTTTCCTACTTGTGTATAACTGTTGTATTTACGTATATAAGGCTGTTGAGTTGTGGAAAATGATTAGGCTTATTCGGATATATGTGTAGTGTTTCAGTCAGGGGTTTAGAATGGAGCTGTGTAAGGTGATTTGATTTGAAAGAGACCTGCACAAAATGGTGTGAATTAACCAGTCTTCTGTGAGAAGAAATAAAATGAATACAACTGACTAGAAAAGAAAATTCTTTGCAATTTTCATATTATTTACTGTTTCTGGTTACATATTACAATTAAAATCTGTTTTTACATATTTTCTAAATTAGAAAAACCCGATAAACAATATACAGTAGAAGTCTATGCACATACATGCTCCATACTTGTGAAGCTTAATGGAATTCAATCAGATGCTCATTTTATGCTGTTGTATATCGTGTTATCATTTTTTTATGCCTGCTGAAGTCTTCAGAACTTAGATGTATTTAATTAATTAAGAAGTAATTATAATTCCTTGCATTTATTTAGTACTTTTCATTGCAAAATATCTTAAGGCACTTTATATATACAATTATTAAAGAAGACCAGCTAAATCCATCATTGAAGTTGCTTCACCAGTTGAATTTAGATATTTTTCAAACACTTTCAGCACTTAGCTTTCATTTTAGAAAGACACCTGGCTTTAGAATGTATACTGTCATGTTTTAAGAACATGATACAGTCAATCCTTACTCCCATTACTCACCCTTAGCTGTCTTATCAACAGATTCCAATTAATGATACACAGAAAGCGGTGATTAAACTGTATTATATAATCCCATTAACAGCAGTCCTCGTTCTTCAAGGGCCCTAATGTGTAAATTCCAGACACCAGATCATTAAAACAACATACCTGAATTATGGACATCCTGCAACCTAGGGCTTAATGATATTCTTAACCTCTTTCTAATTATTTTATTATTTTTAATATTTTTATGAAGACCTAATTAAGCAAGCAGTTAAATTCTGAAGATCAGTTAACCGAAGAAATTAAGAATTTTACTAGAAAGAAAATAAGAGAGCACAGGGCATCCTAGGAACAGAGATTGAGAGCCTTTTTTGGCTCTGCCAGAGTTGTTCTTCAGTGGAGAATAGCACAGATAATTTGCTCTGTGGCAATTTGGATGCTTCATCGGAAGATGACTAAAGTATTTCTTTTTTTGAACACTCGTTTGATTCCAGTTATGAATGAATCAACAAACATCCCATGTGTGAGTCTGAACCTAGTGAACTCTTGAACACAAAACCCTTGAGCAGTGCTTTTTTAGGTCAGATATCTAAGAGCTTCCATCTCAGAGGAAATTGTACTTCTCCATCTGTTGAACCCAGTACGCAGGAGGAACTTGTATTCATAATGATGGTATTATCAACCCGCTGGGAGCCATTGTTCATAGAAAAATATGAATAAATAGGTGAATAAATAACAATGCAAAGCAAACACACACAAACTCAAAATGGAAGAATGACCTTCACAATATTGACAAAAGGAACTTTCTACTGTGTTATTTATTCACATGGCACAGGCTCATTTACTATACTATATTCACAAACTGTGTTCCCCCTAATTTCTCAGGTGCAGATCAAGAATGACCAAAATATTGTGTTTTCAATCAGAATTATTTCTTGGTAGATTTGCTATTTAACTTGGGTAAGATTTGCACTCTTATTGCACAAGTTATCAGAATCTACTTGGCATCTATTGGTCCCCAGAGGTCCCTCAGCTGCCAGCAAAAATATGAAACATTTCTGACATAGGTTAGTAGTGTACAAAATGAACAAACTTACAAAGTGGATGTTCTGACTATTATAACTGTGGACCTATATGACCTGCAGTTCTGCTTTAAATATTTTATCATTATAATTTTAGCTTAAAACTGGAATTCCTTTTGGATAGTGCTTCATTGCTTGAAAAGTAGTCCCTTAATCTCAAATGTTAAGAGGTCCCAAGTTTGATTAACCTCACATTGCTTGTCATGGTGTTATCAACCAAACTGACAAAACATTTTTTTCTGGTTTAAGCTCATGTAAAAAAGTAGTATTGTTTAAATCAATGTTATGCAATCATAAACGCATGAAATAGTTTCCCCCCTGTGCTCTGAATTAGTCATATTTGGTTAAGAAAATATGTAGCCCTAGAGAAATTTGCAACCTGTGAATTATGCATGGTAGACTTGAGCTGGAATGATAGAAGATTCATGACTTCACAAAATATGAATTCTTACAATTGCCCTGGCCCGGGTCTCTACCACACTCTGAAAATCTGATTCATGTAATTGACGCAATATCCTGTGCACTCTCAGAATGCTGACCCTATACACTAAAAATGTGTGAATCAGAAGGAAACTGGAGCTATTTTGTGCTGAGCAGATGTCTCCCTTACTTAAATTATTTTACCAAACATGTTATGATTATTGAATGTCACTTTTCTTCCTTTCTTCATAAACTTATGCTTAGAGCATAGCAAAACCAATTTGTACCTCCAAAATGAGGTCTATTGCATGTGCTACATCTGACAGGGTTATAGTACTTCAAACCATGTGCGTTCAGCTAATGGGAACAGGATCAAAATCTAGGTGTCTAGGCATATTTAGCGTAGCCAATCAAATCTAAGCTGAATGTCTCTGGGATGTGGGAGTAAACCTAACACGGGAAGGGCATATGAACTCCAAAAAGAAAACACCCCCACCTGGGACCAAAGAGCTGCAAGGATGCATGCTCATTGCCCATCAAGTACATTTACTCAAAGACATAAATACATTTCTAACTATCTGAACTGCAATTGTGGCATACTGTAATTATGATAGAGAGAACAGGGTCTGCATTCCTGTTGTATAATTCAAATTAATGCATAGAATCATCAAAGGGAAACTAGTAAAACCGACCTTAAATTTACTTTCATGAACATACTCATATTGGTACTTAACACTCAACTTCATGAACAGCTACATATTGTTACTTAACACTGAATATTAAATCTATTTAAATCTACATGTGGACACACCCCAGTTCAATCACTGATCTTTACACCTTGTAACACACCCCTTAGAAATTAGATAAGATGTTAAAAATAGAGATGTTTTCATTATTCCTTCACAAATTTTCATCCTAAGAGGAGCCAGAGTCTTAGGGAGACTACAGACTCTTCAGAAGCATGGAGTCTCATCCCCTGTAAAGAGAATGTGGAGCCTGTCTGTCACTCTCAGCACTGGAATCACTTTCCAGGGCGACAGGGTCAGATGTTGACCTTTAGAAGATCATGTAATACACAGAATTAACCTTTGCCCTGAACTACTTTTGAAATTCTTACCTGCTGGCAGACTGACATCTTTAAATATTGAGGGTTTTTTGTCCTTGAACCCTCTCCGTGATTATTTTTATGATCGTTATCCACATATACCTTTATTGGAAAGGCAGAATCATACTACTTAAAGTAATTCAATAAAAAAATACCTGCAAGCAGTTCACCTAGATTCAAAATTCTATTTGGCATGTAGCCACACCCAAAAAAAAAACAGGAGAGGTTAATGCTTCATTAAGCTTTAATTCATCCTTCCAGTTTAAATTAAAGTAAAACAGCTTAAGTGTCTTCTCCATATGCTGTTTGAGCAGCGGAGTCACCCAGCCTGAATCCATTTTGCAAAAGACCCTAACTGTGGAGGTAGAAATTTGGTCACCCTTGAAAGACCCAGGGAATTAACTTTAACATAGTAGTTTCATTATAAATTAAGAGCTCAGTTTATCGTAAAGTCATCAGCTGATCATTGTCAGTCCTTTTCCATTTTATTCTAGAATTGAGTTAGAACCATGAGTTACTTTTTGGTACATACCATCCAATTTAGACTTTCACATGTTATACATCTCAAATACTTGCTTACAGGCTGCAGGGATCACTACCGCACAGCTCATATTAAAGTACTGTGGCTGTCTCCTGGCCACCCAGATATGGCAGGGGTTGAGAATTGTGAGTCATCACTTTTACGTTCACAGGTGCCTAATGAGGTTCAGACTTGCACTATGTGATCTACCTGAGGTTCAGCCTGCTATGAAGGATTGTCCTTACTGATGGAGCCATGCGGGAGGCCAGACTTCCATCATTTTGTTTCATCAGACTATGCCACAGAGCTCAAAAAAGCATTGAATCCTGTACAGATACTAGGCTCTTTCATTTCCTTATAGGTGTGGTGAAAGAAAGGTTCTGAGTAGAAAATACACTGTTAGCATGTTCTACTATAAATTCACTCTTACATTGCAATGCAATACTCACAGAGCGCAGAATTACTATACAAGTAATTGTGGTTATTCAGCTGCAGATTGGGGTCTTTAACTGACTACTCTTTATTTATGGCTTTGTTTCCTGGAAATGAGCACCAGGTGTATTATATTTCATATCAGACTTTTCCAGAACTCGGCAGGAAAAAAAGATCAATTACAAGGGGCCCCTTCAGATTTTGCACACACTGACTATGCCAGTTAATTTTGGTGTTAAAACACCAAATACATCTTATTTCTGCTTTATACATATATTGAATATAGTCTGTATTGCCCATTTTGTTACCTTCCAATAAAATGTTCCTTGAAAGTATGTTAAATATTGTATTTGAAAATATTTTTATCAATCTTCCATGGTTCAGTCCCCCTAAAGTGTATACTTTTTTTAAAATACATACTTTTCAATACCTAAGATACCTTATATTGAATAAAATAAGTACGGGAATGGATTAAACAGATAGATTAAAGCCTTGTGTAGAGAATTGCAATGTTTTAAATCTGTTTAAAATGTAGCTGTCTTCTAAATTAAATACAAACAAGAAACGTTTATGTGTTTACAGTATATATTACATTTTGTAACCAGCTTTTCAAAAAAGCTGGATCATACTAGGATATGCATTATATTCATATCTAAAAACAAAATATAAATGTTAATTCAATATATTTTATACATTTTTAATTTAATAAATGTACAGATTCTAATTGAAGGTTTGAGTTTGAAAATTAGAGAAAAGATAAAAGGTTTTGCTTTGACATTGGAAATGGTATGTAATCAATAATGTTGTTCACTGGATTTAGTCTTGTTCATAGCAGATGAGGTCTTATTACACTACACAATGTGATCCCAGTAAGGTAACTGATTAAACAAGTTATTTCTGTTCATCTGCAGATGCCTTTCAGATTGTTTTTTCTTTTTTTCCAGTTTACAAAAAGAAATCCCAGAATGTACAAAAACTTGAATTAGCTGAAGATGTCCCACTGTAAATGCCATAAAACCCACAGTTTAGGCTGTGTTTCAAAAGCATGATGCATGATACAATACTGCACATTGAACTGAAAACTATCTGATCCTATTATCCTGTTATAGATGTTATCGTACAGAATGTGTATTGTCTGAATGAGGATGTATTCACATACTGTATTAGCATTGTAACACATTAAATAATACACAACAAAAAGAAAGAAAGAGTGCAAGTCAGCCATGCAAGTCCACATCCAATTTACCAGAATTTTCAAGGTGCAGTCCTATGTCCAAGTCAGCTTTGTTACCTGCTTTCCATTGCTAACGCCGGTAGATGTCCATGGTCACATTTTAGACTTTAAATGCCTATTAATTGCATTCATAGAAGGAACGTGATACTTAACTAATGGATTACTGAAGAGCAATAAATGGTTTATGGTTAATTTATGCGGGTTTCCTGAATGAAGGCCCTTCTGAACTTTTAATAAAAAAGTAGAGGTTATATAAAAGTACAAGGGGATAGCCCAATTGGGCTGCCCAATGTGTGGCAGCAGTACAGAATGTGCCAGAGGTCAGCCTTATTAAAAGAACGGCATCAGAGCTTCCTGGCTTTGCTCAAAACTCCCTCCAGAGTAGTGACAGTTACTATGCAGGGGCATAAAAGGGTTTAATTATTGTTTGCCCACATAATATATATTTTGGGAAAGCAATGCTTTGAGTATCTTTTTAGTGTGGCTATTAACTGTGACTGTATGGTGAGTTAAATTAACACAGTTGTGTGGTTTAAAAGCAGTGTGGATGATAGTTGCAAATAAATCCTGCATACCACTATTTACAAATCAAGCACATTTCTTTATTTACACATTGAAGAGGCACTAAACAATTTTATTAAGCATTGATTTCAAACTTAATTATAATAAAATCTGTTTGAATATTCCTTGGAAATAATACTGATTATTCCACAAATTAGTTCAGAAAATTATAAAAATCAGACAATTAGGAAACTAAGGTTTCAGTAATTACAAATTACTAAGAAATCAATTGGAACAAAAACCAGAATAGACAGCACTACTCCAGAACCAAAGGGGAAAATCTGTAGTAATAAATTACAAAAAGAAATTGGCAGCTGCCAATTGTAAATCAGTATAATTTCCAAGGCAGATCTGCCTTTGGCACAGTTTCATTTCTATATATTTGGAATACACTCTGATGTTGCTTGAGCTTGTAAGTTTTTTAGAGACTGATAGTGGTTCTCGGTATCTTAAAGAAATATTAAAAATGGCACAACAATAAGTTTTGGTTTAATTTATTTAGTTTTGGTTATTACAAAAGCAGCTGAATTACATGAGTGTTTTGACATTCATTTTTTCATACATTTCATTGTGAATGTACCTGCGCAGAGTCCCTGATTTGTTAAACATGAATTAGTACAACTTGCCAATGCATCTGATCCTCAGAAAATCAAAAATACAAATGAAAAGGAAGTGAGGGATCAAAGGTGCAGTTTTTCAGTGATCTTTCTCTAAAGCTTCTTATTTATGAACAGTAACATGCTATTATAACTGAGAACAGGAAACACATTTTTCAGAAGTGGTCATAGGAGTCTGGAAGAAGTTATTGAGTTATGTTGTTGTGTTGGTGGAGAACCTGGGATCAAAGAAGCTAAATGGACTAAATGGTCTTATCTGTAGCATTTTAATTATTATATACAGTGCCTTCCATCAGTATTCACCCCATCTCAATGATGACTATTTTATTGAATTACAAATGCAAGTACACAACTGAATATTTTTAACCAAAATTTGAATCTTCCCACTTAACACTTTCTTTGGTGAAAGAAACTAAGATGTCCGCACAAACAGCAAAGGAAAATCCAAGCTAAATTATGTTGCTTGCATAAATATTCACCATTTTGGTATGGCAAACCTAAATTAGTTCAGGTGCACAAAATTACTTTGATAAGTCACAGAATTTGGTGAATGGCATCTGTGGGCAATAATCACCACTGACAAGATTTCACCTGTCTCTATAAAGTCCCCTAGTCAGGTAGTGTAGTTCAAGTGAACTTCAAGGAAGTTGCAAAGCACTTTCTAGTTTCAGATGATAAAGCAGAGTTTTTGTATTTATTTTATCTTTTATTTTGAAGGGTTATATGACTTTTTCCTTTAATCTGGGCACTTTTTTATCAGGGGTATTCAGATTAATATTTGTCTCCAAACATTAAAGCAAAGATAACTGCAACTTTTCCGAACCAAAGCTCAACATTTTTTAAATTTTTTATTCAGAATTAAAATCTGTTGCATAGTTAGTTGCATACTAACCTGTGATTGTCACATATCTGTCTGTGTTATGAATGGCATCATTATGTGGCAATGCTCTGGGGCTAGTATAGAGATCATAGTCCTGCTACCATGTGAAGGTGGAGATGTCCCTCTCCCATTCTCACCTCACATTGCTCCAAGAATCCACAGCTTTACAGGAGCATGTTTTAATGAACCTGTGTGGGAGCTCATGCTGTGTGGCCATATGGAATCCGTTCAGGAATGTCAAAGACACACCTGTGAGGCATTAGTCCAGGGGTGCGTTCTGGCCCCACAGTTATCCAAGGCTGCAGTGAAATAAGCAGGCACTGTAATGAGAGGCCAGGAAAGAATTTGTACATTTCTAATAAACTAGAATTGGCATGGGAATTTCAGCAAGTTGTAAGCTGACTGTTTTATTTTCTTTATTTCATTTTTTCCTGACATTAATGAGTCACAATATTGTTATATGCTGTGTAAACAATCTACCTTGACAATATGATAATTATTATATATTAATTAACTACATAATTATTCTAAACACTGACTGCTCTAATGTTCAATTCAGCCAAGTTAAGTTTTTATGTGGTATTGTGCCCTTCACAGCTAATGACCAGAGTGCTTTCTAAAACCAGTAATTCGACAGTGTTTTGTATCTCAGTGAATGCCTAAGGTTTTAAAAATCAATCAAGAAGTGTATGTGTTTTCTTCCAGCATATACAGCAGGCACAGGAATCCTATACAAATTGCATGGAATAAATATTGCCTTTTTTCAGAGATGAATGATTCTGAATTGATTGCAACTAAAAAGTCATTCTAGGGGTGGAGCGGTGGTGCTGTGGCTAAGGATCTGCACCTGTACCTGGATGCGTTGCAATGCATCCATTAATTTCTCTAATTCGTGCAACTACACCGCTGTGTAGGCTTACCATCTCTCTAGCACCGTCTGTACAAACTCCGAAGCATTTTATCCAGTCGATGCCATTCTCTTCGATAAATTCATTCAGAAGCTGAAATATGTGCTCTCATTTAGTTCCTGTTGGTAGCGTCTTACGGAACAGAAAGTCCTCATGGGACGTACCCTCAAACTCATATCTAACAAATTGATATGCAAATCAATTTGGCCAAATCGACTATAGACTCATCTAATTGCAGTGAAAAACATCTGCTCATTATAACGCGCTCTATCAGCAAACTTTTGATATCATCTGCCATTTCAATAATTCTATGAGTAACTGTTTCTTTCAGAGGGGGCAGCAGGTCGAGCTGTTTAGCAGCTTGTCCACAGACAATACGTGTCAGCTCTTTTGCCAATGGTGTGGGGCTTACCTAGCTCCTAACAATCGGCAAGCTTGCATTTTTCTCCGTTTCTGTTTCAGGAGTCTGTCTTAGAAATTAAAAGAAGTTTTTATTTCATGCGCATGTGAGCGAAACACAAAGACTAACGATTTTTCTGTTATCTATCACGCTTTCCTGTGCTCACAAGATTACCAATGTTCATAGCACGCATTTCTATGCATTCCTGTGTTTACAAAATTGGCATTGTTCCAAAATCATGCACATTCTCCTACCTTCCTATTTGCTGGAGATAATGTTTTAAATACAATTGGTCACTTACATTCGTACCACGCATTCCTATACAATGGTGTAGAATTACATTGTAGCTCTGTGTCCACTCAAGTATTAGCGCATGCTGTATCGTAGTACGTAGGCTGCGTATTTGACACGTATTAAAATAGAAAATATGAAAACCCGTCCCGATTTTTCAGCGCACACAACAAAGTTCCAGGGTCATATGGCGTACCAGCTAGCGGCGCTCAACAGTTTGAGAACCACTGAACTAAAGAGTTCTTAACCAGATTTTAGAAGAGTGTTCTGAGTTGACTCACTTGTAGCTGATTTGTAGATGTGTGTCACTTATAGTATTTAACTGAAAAAAAGAAAAAGAGTAAACATTCTTTATTTGTATTATTACACAAAAGAGCTAGGATAGATCTGATCCCATCGTTACCAAGATTTTCTTTAATTTGATTTATTAATTATATCAAAGGTTACTTAAGATGGTTTAGTAACAAAGAGTGTTCACAGAGTGAAACATACCTTGCAGTTGTAGGTCCTACAGTTAAGTTTTAATGACATGTATGTTGTGCATTATTTCGGGGCAATGTGTAGCCATTAAAGATACACAAGGCCACATGATGATTGAGCCTTACATACTGTATGATGTAGTCAGATGGGTCATGTTCTAAGCAATTAGACATGAACAGACAGGAAATGTGTCTAAAGCTAGTTAGAGTCTAAAGTCATAAACAGGCCAGTGCATGACCTTTGAACTTGTCTGGAAGGTCACAGAAACATACTGTCAGTGTAATGCTGCGAAACTGCAGCATTTGAAATCACTAAAAATTATTTCTTGGAGACATTTGATTTACTGCTAGGACACTAAAGCAAATTAAAAAACACAATTGAATGGATAATGGATAATGATATCAAGAGATCTTTAGAGAACATAAGCCTAAAAATGAAGATGGGGAGGCTGGACTGGATGATCAATGTACAACAAATTCTTCTGGCAAATGGGTCCTCTTAAAAAGTGAAGATAACAGCCGTTACTATTTGTTATATGCACTCCTCAACAAGTTGACATTCGAAGTCCTCGAAAAAGTAATTATTTGCATTCAGAACACTAAGAACTAACAACACCGTTAAAATGGGTTGATGAATCCTACTTTTACATGGAGTAATGAATTATATAATGCAATGTCAGAGTAGCTAGTGTGACCATTGCGGTTCTGCGTGGGCTTGTGTCCTCGCCGCTCCACCTCACTGGTTCGTCCCACAACATCTGGGTTCGATCCCGGGTCTCTGGCATAATGCAACAGGGAACCAGCCAAATGACCTAAAGGTGAACTCCCTCAGCCCATGCGGCTGAGGTCCCTGCTACGCACAGGGAGGGCGATGACGTCACTGTGTCCAAACCAGCTCCGCTACACCAGCAGCACAAATATTTGAGGTCTTATGCGACAACAATAAATTAATTATATTTATATTTATGTATATTATATAATCATTTATCATCATAATTAAATAAATAATTCAATTTAAGTGATTGTACTTGGGAATGCTCTTAATCTGATGTAAACCTGGTCCCAGATTAAAGTAAAACATTGACTCACTTCCAATCACTATTTTCTCACATTTTTCTTTGTGTTTGCCAGAGCTTTTATGACTCTGCTCAACAGAGACCTAGCATTAGATATTGGATTTGGAATTCCCAATTAGCAGCTGCATCAAGCTTTAATTTTATTGCATGCCTTTGATGTCGAAATCTGTGTAATATCTTTAAAAAGTGACTTAATTAAATATTTTGTATATTATAACCAATAAGTTCTGAGTTATAGGAATTAATTATTTAAAACTTAAGAAAGGTTTTCAAATGGGGTCAGGATTCTAGTAGTTGAAACCCAGGGTATCATCTTATACAGCATGCCTGAGAGCTTGTTCTAGACATGCACAAACCCTTGTTTAAAAAAATACCACCTGTTCTCAGTTTTAAATGCACTTCCCACTTGTGTTATCTTGTTTGTCTTTCACTATTGATTCAGAAGATGTCCACTGGGTTGACTTTGTCATTGACTTTGAAGACTTTAAATACTTGATTCAGGTCTCCTGAAAGTCTTCGATGGTAGCATCTCTATTCATGACCAAGAAAGCTCATTAATTTTAACTGATCATTGTAGGACATTCCCTTGATCCTTTATAAGCCACACCAGTGATGGAGAACCTATCTCTTCTAGAACCTGAAACATTTCTGTCTCTTTTGTTCTTAACTATTTGATATAGAGTTTGTTCTGTCCCCAGCATTACACATGTTGTTTCTAATACTCCTTGTGTAATGCCGAGCCATGCGGAATTTCGCAGCTGTCAGTTTGTTCAGAAACTAGCCATAATCCCATGATGGACTGCATACTACCTGGAGGAATTAGAATTTACTCAGGCCAATTATCTCAGCCCCTCCATCCGATCAATCCCCACTTAATCACTCATCATTGTTTAAGCCACTGATATAGTGCTGCTTTGGACTGCTTTCAGACATACAGCATTGCTCTCTCAGAACTGACCTGTGTCACCAAACATTTCTTTTTTCCTGAATCTGCCTAAAGACTTCCAAATCAGTACCGACCTGACTCACCTGAGTACATCATCCTCCTTCTCAGCACTGAGGGTTCAGAGGGTTCACCACCCCCCCCCCCCCAGGGTTCTTCTCTTCAGGCAGTTTCCTTCACAGCAGCATAGTTTCCCAGCCCTCTCCTGGCCAGACGACTGCGCTCACCTCCTGTTCAGTCCTATTCACCACCAGTTTTCACCATCTCCATCCTTTTCCTCGGCCTTCTCCGGTGTTCTCCAAATTCTACCTCTTTGGCAATCTCCTCTTGCATCTGGAGATCACTGAGCTCCTGCAGTTGGATTACTAGCCTGTCAGTAAGATGTGGCTGTCAGTTTCAGCTAGCTATGTCATAACACCTTGTATTTCAGTATAATTGCTGGTTCTTTTGCTCTTTCCTTGGGTTATTTTTCTGACTTTGGCTGGCTACCTTGGCAGATAGCACTGTCGCCTGCCAACTCTTGAGCTCTGTGTCTGATTCTGGACAGTGATACCCTCTGTATGGAATTTGCATGAATTTCCCTGAGTTCCCATGTCTTTTCTCTGGGTGTTGTGGTTTTCTACTACAGTCCATGTCACAAACAGCACTCCCGCATGCACCTCTCGGCGTCAACACCTGCGCCCTAGTTAAGCAATTAGCACTACGCTCACCTTTTTTTCCATTTAAACCCTCTCACTCCTCTCAGTCCTCGCTCACTGTTGAGATCAACTTAGCCTTTCTCTTGTGCGCATACCTTACTGAACTGACTTCTGGATACCGACCCTGTTTTGTCTTCGGCAACGTCTTCATTTCTGTCTTTTGGCTTTTGGATTTGGATACCTTTTCAGACCTGACTACTGGATACCCGACCCTGCTCGTCCCTGGTTTCGTCTTCATTTCTGTCTAGCAGCTTTTGGATTTGGATACCGTACCGACCTGACTACTGGAAACCTGACCTAGCCTGCTTACCTGACCTCGTATTCTGTCTTTCGGCCCTAGGATTTCTGGACACCTACTCTCTCAGCACTGCATAGGGTCTGACCACCTTTTTCCACAAGTCCCTAGTGACTTCACTGACAGTCTAAAGACATATTAATGACAGGTCAAGGGGAATTGGTTTCTACAAAGGATCCCTTTGTGTCTGTCCTCCAATAAACGCCCAAATATATATCCCATCCAGAAGGTACTCTTGCCTTTCTGGAATAGGCTCCAGCTCCCCTGTGACCTGGAATTGGATGAAGTGGTTAGAAAATATATTGATGAATATATTTAGAAGCTCCCTATTTCTTTAACCAGGAAAGTTGCTTACTCAGGAGCCAGGTTAAGTCTTAAAACAAGATGTCAACAATTGGGACTCACAGACTTACCACAGTTTTCTGAGCCTACGAGGGTAGGTCAGGAATTGGCTGGTCTTCTCAACTGTAATAGTGACTACTGTGACTTTGTTGAGTATGTGTAGGCATGTTGTTGAGTATGTGTAGCAACAACAGTGAGACTTCAGCAGTCAGCACAAACCATTTTGTAAAACACTGTGGAGAGTGCAGCATGTCAAAAAAGTGGTTCTGATAGCTGTCAAAAGGCTCTCACTCAGCCTGTGCAGCACAGGAGTCATAGCCATAAAGCCAAGTATTGCCAATTTGGCATTTCCATAATGAGCAGGTATACAATAAAAAATATGGTAAAAAATAAAAAGTCACTTTGCCATCCAAAGGATTTATAACACATTTATATATGTAAAGATTGATATTATTTTCATAATTCTTAAAGCTGCTGATCCAGCTAAAGTTTTGTCTGTTTTTCAGTGTAATTCTTAGATAACTATTTTACACAGATGGTAAACTGATCAAGATTAACAATGTATAATCTATGGGAAATCATGCTTTTTTTAAACATGAATTTAAATACAGGTATTTTTCATAAAGTACATATATCCACAAAACCATCTACAGTGTATACCGTAAGTAACTGAGAACGTGATGTCCATTGCATGGCAGTTTCCCAAACATTTATGTCACACACTCTGGTTCAGTTTTGTGACATTTTGCAGAATTCAACAGGATGTATGAGTATAGCTTTCTGAACATGGCTTTTGGAGGAACAGTTGTGCAGTCTTTCAGTGAATTTTAATTAAAGGCAGCTTTTGTATGCAAACAAAAGATCCACTGTCTATTGAGTGAACACTATCTTTTCACTGGCATCTTGTTTTTTCTTGTCTTTTTCAAAAACCAGTGAAACATAAATGCTAAATAAAATGGTGAACGGTCATTCCTAATGGTTTAATAATGTGCTATTTGTTTCACTGGGGTCATATTTACTGAAAAGCGATCTCTATTCCCAGTGCGGCACAGACACAAGTATTGTGTTTAAGAAGTGCCATCTGAATTATTAGCTAATGGTCAAAGTGTTTGGATTCTCCAAACGGGGAGAGTGATTACAAAGGTCAGGAAACTAGTGAAAAATGACAAATAAGATGCTTCAGTGTTCCCTGTGATTTCACGGCTTAACAGATTTTGACATGCATACTCTGATCCTTTTTTCTTAGGTCACGGAGATGACAGTTGCTTTGAAAATCACACAATCAAAAAGGTCACATAGCAAAATGAAACTCACTCAGACAAGGGGTGACATATTTGGTTAATTTGCAACAAATGTAAAAAAATCAACACAATTGGTCCATTGAGACCCATACTATTTTACTTTAAAAAAATTGAAAATAATTAAAATGAATTAATAAATCCAAAGAAATGTCATTGAAATTATCTTCATGGTCAAATTTCTTGCGTTGAGGTTAAACAATGAGAATAAATAAAGCAAATACATGACATTTTCACAGATATCAGCTATCAATGGCAAAAACTTCTAGCTGCCTATTGAACTGTCAGTATGCCTGTGTGTATCTGAGCATGTTCCAGTAAACATGTCAAGATGACATTATAATAAAATGGGTTCTTAATAAAATCGTAATCATAATAAAATTGTGTCATACGATAGGTTAGGTTATTTGCTCTGTACTACTACACAGATCACTATTTGCTCATGTAAGTAGCAAGCACCATGTTTAACAGGATGAGATACACAACATTTGCGAGCAGTGACTATTGAATGCACCCCTGGTGGTTATGTATTTTAAATAAACAGAGTGGTAGATAGACGCATATAATAACAAGGAAGCTGACAATCAGTGAAGTCTGGTTGAGAAGTATGGATAAAAATTATATGGGTTGCATACTAATGGTTATTTTACTACTGCAATAACTGTGCAGTTTAGTGTGAGAGGATGTGTTTTCAAGCAGGGAATGTAATCTTTTTTCACTCAGCCATATGTCATAAGTTATACTCCAGCCCTGACAGGAAGTGTTCATGTAAGCAATTTTAAATTAAGTTTGATTATGTGGTCTGGGCATCTGTGTATAGCATAATCTTTGTGATCTCACTACTGTTGTCACATGAAAATAGCTACAAATCTTCTGCATTTCAGCTGCATTGAAAGGTTGTATTTATACCTGTATTTATGAATAAGAAGTCATTTTTCTGACATCAATCTAAAACAATAAATATTTTTTTCTCTTCAAGCACCTCAGCAAAAACTCCATGGTATGAATAATGTATTGCCTCAAGTCCAGGTGACATCATAGTATTACAGTCAGTCTTGAGCAGGATCAGACTCTTTAACACTAAAATACTGTCTACGTTAGTGTACAAGGATACTACTGATGCACACCAAGACTAAAGCATTACTCTATATCATCCTATATCCTTAATTTTTGTAGTTTGGAGTGATTAGGCTGGCTATTATCCATAATGCAATAACATTTCTATGTAAAAATGCCAATAATTAAAAGTAAATTAGAAACATAATTGTTTGTCTATATGTATTGAGTGCTTTTATATAATGGCTTGCTGACTTGGAAATTGCAGCCATCCCTCCCGCTGATGGAGCTTTCTGACATGAGTTGCATCTCACTGGCTTATCAAACACAGAATCATGTCAGTGCTTTGTGTTGCTACTAGATATCACCTATTTTTTGAGGCAAAATGTCAACTTAAAAGTGGCACATAGGAGAAAAGCCTGGTTCTTATTTGTCTGCTCCTGTGAACATTTTACTTTCTATTTGCTCAGTGGGTTTATGGGATAAATTGCTGGTAACACAGAAAACAATTGCCGGAACTCTCTGTTCACACTAATCAAAACAACAAAAGTAAGACCAATGTTTATTTTCCTTCTTGTATTAAGACCAGATGATATAAAGCGTGGTTAATTATTTATGAAATAAGCTCTTTATTTGTTATATTTTTTTCTCTTCAGACTCTAACATTAATTTTTCTGTAACACTTGAAAATTGGAGTTGTGCCAAACTAGATGTGCAAAATGGGTCTGAATGACATTTAAGAGATGGTGTGCTAAACAATATATTTGTAAAACAGACTAACAAAGTTTAACCATTACAAAATGTATTTTGTGTGTTGGAAATGTAACATGATGTTTGATTATTGTGAGTGACATAGGAAGGTGTTGTATGGTGCCTAAGGTTTCTTTCTAATTATTTGTCATTCACTATATTAAAATTCTACATCAGTACTGGCACACTGAACTGAAATAATATCTTGTGGAATGTTTGGTGTATATTTAGGTTGGCCACGCATTTCTGTTCCTTCAAACTTCAAAGGATCGAAATACAAATTTAAATAAAATTTTAAGTTATAGCTTTAAAACTCCACATCATTAAACAGCCTATTAATCTTACTCCAGGGCTGTTCTGAGTTTTGTAAGTGATTTAGATAGTGCACAGAAACAACAAAAGAAGCATTATACTGTAGGTACCAGACCAAACTGAATTTTAACTTAGTTGACAACTCGAAAGCTGGTTTCAGATCTTTGTAAAAACATTTTAAAAAACAATAAATCAGAGGGAGTCAGAGGCTAAAAGACACACTTCACTGTAGATTTGCTTTTAAAGTCTAATGAATTTGAATAACAACCTAAATGACTGCTAATATTTAGGACACAGCTGGGGGTGGAGAGGAGAGAAGGAGGAAAGAAAGAAGAGAAGATGCAGGAAAAGAAGGATTGGGTCCTTTTTAATAAGATGAAGACATGGGTGATTAGATCTTGTCTTACTGGTGTTCCTGTTTGTGTTCCCTTTAGAAAAGCATAATATTATAAATATTTATTGAGTCTTAATGCATTTCCTGCTGTAGAGTAATTAAGCCATAAAAGAAGTACCTCTTGAAGACAGCGGCATATCTTACAAAATGAAATCACAGGATTTGAAAGTCACAGGGAATGAAAACCAAAATGCAATGTGTTGTGGCAGAACCATTTGTTTGCCTGTACATTGTATTTTCAGTTAATTGTATGTCCAGTTTATTTTTCTGGACAACACAAATGTGCACTTATACATAGAGACCTATCTATATTTGAGGAGTAGACAGAAAAAACAGAAACATTAATTTCTTGTACATGCTTGAAGACGTGTATTGAAGACCAATAAGACAAGAAGAAATTCAACCTTTCTTTATATGCTGCACATTTCTTAGTGTATTTAATTATTAATATTAATTTGTCTCTCTTTTGTAAGGATCCTAACATGTAGCAGTGTTTATTGATTGTACTCCTTAATATAGTTTTCTTTCAATTTATCAAGCTTCGGCAACAGTCCTAATATATGACAGTGAAAAACACAATTTCATTCTTTCCTGCATTGGACAAAAGCCACTTGGCTCGACAGAAGTTAAAGAAATGCAGACTTCCACTGCAGAGTCCACCCCTGTTACCCTCCCAATTTGCACAGCAAATAAAAAACAAGTTCAAGACGTGCACATCCGTTTTGTTGGGGTATTTTCAAATACCAGAGAGAGGGCCCAGACAGATTCTTTTGGCTTACAAAATTGCAAGGTCAAAACTGAAGCATCAGATAGCTGCAGAGACTGCAAATGCAGTGTGGTTTCCTATACCATCATAGCTTATGTTTGGAAAAGGTTTAATTAATTAAGTTAATTAATGAAGGATAAAAAAGTCCCTTTACTCCCTTTACTGGAAGATCTTAATTTTAGCTCAGAGCTACACAAAAGGGCATACAAAAAAACTAAAATGGTTTTGCATGTTTTGGAAATCACAAGGCAAGACTTAAAAATGAGAACAGAATTTACCTTTTGAACTCTGTTTTGGCTGAGCATGGATTGAGACAGCAGGCCCTACCTCCTGGTATGTCTAAATAATGATGTGCTACACTTAGACAAAGGCAATCCAACTCAACAAATTTCAGTAAACATTCATTTTAAATCTCTCGATGCCAATTGATTAGAATAACTTAGTGCACCCATGTGGTCTGTGTTTAGAGGACAATCAATTATATGAGAATGGGTTCAGAAAATAACATAAAAACATTGAGCCAGAAGGAAGCAAGCACATGTAACATTAACAAAGTTTACCACAAAAGGAGAATATGTATGTATACTCATAGTATGTGTAATGTTTTTCATAAGTGCTTTGTGATAAGTAAAAGATTAAAGATTGCACTGAGTAAATGATTGAATTGCTGTTTTTAGTGAATTATGATTCTACTACTCTACTTACAGTAAAATATGAGAGATGGTGAAATATTACAGTTTTTCATCAGTGTAGACTATGTTGTATAGACATATTTTATATTCCAAAATGATTTAATTTGCTTTCCAGCCTTGGAAAAAGAGAACAGTGCTGCTAGTCTTTACAAAATGCAGAAGGCCTTTTCTTATACAGTAGGTGTCTGTGAAGTGAGTTCTGCTTTTTTGAACAGTTATCTAATGGTGATCTAATTTAATAAAGCTAGGCCAAATATATATTGGAATTTTATAATGTTAAAGAGAGGGACAATAATTCTCCCTGCCTCCTGATGGAATTCATAAAGGAAGGTACAAGAATTCCTTACCCCCAAATAGGAATTATAAAACCAACTGCAACTGAAGGAATTGTTTTTATTATTTGTTAAAATGGAAGAGTCAAATCACACAGTATCTTTGGCTTAAAAAGGAACAGATTGGTTTATGGCAATAGTACCTTTCAGTACCTTAAGGACCATTTAGTCATCCAGCCATCACTGCCGGGTGCTTCTGTGAGCGATGGGCTTTCAATACCTGGGCTGAAACTATCATCCTTTATTGTTATTATAATAAATATTTTGAATCAAATGATCAAGCTATTAAATAACAACATATATGGAATTTCTTTCTATAGTACATTAATTGCTATTTTTTAGATTACAAAAGGTGGTCTAGTATTAAAGGAAAAAGTCTTAATGGAAGAATGTTCCTGTTTGCCCAAGCTCTGTCACAGGTTCACAGAGCATCATCCTGAACCTTCTTGTGCTCTTTCTGATGAATTTCTACATCAATTGCCCTGTAAATAAGCTAAAATGTGTTTGTGTAAAATGTATTTAGCCCAAACCCAGTGAAGCCTTCTTAGGTGAGTTTGCTGATTTGCTCTCATTTTTATACCTTAAGTTTAAAAGGATCCTTTTTTTTTGGGGACGTTAATATACACATTGACTCAAGGTCTTCCAGTCTGGCTAAAGACTTCCTTTCTTATTGGGATGTTTTGATCTTAGTTTGTTTGTACCCCTACACATAACAAAGGACACTCCCTAGATTTAATCATTGCAAATGACTCTTTTGTCTCCCACTGCTCTTCCCTTGATCTAGGCCTCTCTGACCACTTAGTCATTCTCTTCAATCTGGAATTACCTGTTTCTAACACTTTCCCCTCACACTCTGTACATTTCCGCAACTGGCGATCAATTGATCACCTAAGGTTTGCAAATTCTGTTTTGTCCTCCTGATCTTGTTTCTCTTCCTCTGACCCTCTAGAGGACAAAATACAGTTACTTGACAGTGCTTTTTTATATACCCTTGACACTTTTGCTCCTTTAAAAACTCAAACCATCTCCTTCTCTCGCCTCGCCCCCTTGTGCAACAACCATCTGCGATCTATGAAGGCCGCCTCCCGCGAACTTGAGTGTAGGTGGCATCTTTCTGGCCTTAATGTACATTATCAGGCTTGGAGAGATTACTTTTCTGAATATAAGGTTACAATGGAGTCTGCTAGATCCACTTAGTTCTCTCACATCATTGAAAATTACAATACCAACTCCAGACATCTTTTCTCCACCATCAACAGCTTGCTAAAGCCAAACTGCCCCACCACATTACCTGCCTCATCGCAACTTTGAAACACATTCTTAGATATCTTTTGTTTCAAGATCAACAACATCTGGCATCACATTCTCTCCACTACACATATCATTTCCATATCTCCTCCCTCCTTATCCAACTTTTCTGGTCCCCTTCTCTCCAACCTCCCTCTTCTTGACTCAGCATCCCTCAATAAACTAGTTACACACATGAAACCCACCACATCTATTTTAGATCCCATTCCAACCACTTTATTTCAGTCTTGTTTCTCTTTTCTCTGTCCCATTGTCCTCAATGTTATAAATTAATCCTTGAGTACTGGCATTGTACCAACGGTTCTCCAAACTGCTGCAATTACCCCCGTGCCAAAAAAGCCTAACATGCCTCTCAACAATCTTAACAATTTTCACCCCATCTCCAACTTACCCTTTCTTGCAAAAATTCTAGAACATGCTGTCACATTTCAGTTACATAACCACCTCATGACAAATAACCTTTTCGAACCCCTCCAATCTGGCTTCCGTCAACTTCACAGCACAGAAACTGCCCTGATCAAACTCACTAACGATCTTCTAATAGCTTCTTACCTCACTGATCGCCATCACTTTGTCTCTCTTAATGTGTATAGGTCTGAAATTGGTCTTGTTAAGTCTGGTGTTCCTCAGGGCTCAATACTGGGCCCCTTGCTCTTCAGCATTTACATGTTTCCACTTGGTCAGCTTTTAAGATCACGTGGCCTCATCTATCATTTCTATGCTGAAGATATTCAAATATACATCCATACCAAACCTGATACTGATATGGCTGTCTCTATTCTATCTAATCGCATCTCTTACAATAAAAATTGTATGGGCCACAGGGCCTTCTCCTGTTATGCCCACAAGCTCTGGAACTCTCTGCCCAAGGATATCAGAGAGTCACCTTCTCTAAACTCCTTCAAATCCAGACTTAAAACCTTCTTCTTTAGAACAGCCTTTACTTAACTGGTTCCATTCTTCACACCTCTGTTTCTACTTTACTTAGTACCACCATCCATGGTCTCCTCTGTATATTGTAATTGTGTTTTTGTCACGATCATAATCCCTCCTCTTACGGACGCTCCGGCTCTTCCACATTTTAATTGGTCATGTGCACCTGCCGCCAATGCTGCCCCTCCTTATTTAAGGTGGGCGTTCTCGCTACTCCCCGGTCTGCAATGTAAAACGGATACCCGTAGGCCCGCTTATCACCAAGTCCCCTATGTCCGCGGCTTGAGGGCATAGGCCTCCTATCCGCGTTCTGACCATGCTGAGTCCGGGGCTCAGAGTGTCTGGCCTCGTGATCCCATTTTTATTCCTTCTCCCTGCACCGGATCCCATTTTGGTTTTTATCCTTGTCTAGTTTTTGTTTTGGATGGATCTACCGGCTATGGGCTTTTGGACTGCTTCCTGGTTTCCCCTTGTGGATAGTTTTGGATTTCTTCGCCTGTGCCACGCCTCCCAATAATTTTTTAACACTGTCAGTCATCCCATTCTGATCCTGGTGTGTTTCTCCGTTACCCTTCTCCAATCTCTTCTGGATTTTACCGTCTGCATAGGGTCCTGACCTATGCATCGTTACCGTTTTATCTTGTGTATTCTTTTTATTTATTGTTGTTGTCATTCTGTAAAGCGCTTTGAGCAGCCACCTTTAAAGGCTCTATATAAAATAAAGTTTATTATTATTATTTATTATAAGCATCCATATATAATACTGTACTTGAAAGGAACAGAGTGTCACATGTATGTATATCTTCCAATATTGCAAATTGTTATCAATAGCATGTTTGATGTACTCTGAGCAGATACCAGAAAGAAGTCACAAAAAAATAAATTTCAGAAGGCAGAGAAGGCTACAAAAATTGAATAAAGAACTGCTGAATCAAGGCACTTATACTAACAGTGATTAAGCAAAACAAGAGTTCAAAATGAATTTTATTCCTTGTATATTTTCAAAAGCTAAATGCACTAAGCAATGTGTCATCCTTTGACTCTGTATTTGCAAGTCTTTAATCCAGCATACAATGTCCTATACACTATTAGGAACACTAAATTAAACTGTTAGCAATTTAATCTAAGAATATTTTTTGGACACAACTATATGAGACGGTACTTGCACATAGTTGGAGCTGAATCGGTTTATACATTTTGAAGAATGCTTCCTGAGATTAGTTTTACAGCATGGATGGGATTTTTTTCAGTAAAAGTATCTGCTAAATAATCAACTAATAAATGATGTGTTTAGAATTAAATCTTTTATGTTCATGTCACTGCAGGAATAATTATAAGATTGTCTCTGCATTGCACCCCACTCTCTTTCCACTTTTACAAGCTGTGGGCTCTTGTATAAATTATATTGAGGAAACAGAAAAACAAGAATGTAATATTTTACCTTTAAATCTTTGTGTGAAAATTGACTCATAATAAGGTAGCAAGTATGGAATGTCAAACTCATGTGCTGGCTGATGCTCAGGTGCCTGGAGCTTGTTAAAACTTCAATGCCCGAAACTGCTGTGCAGTGGAGGTCTTATCTGCTCCTTTTTGGTACTTGTTTTTTTCCAATGTTCTTTTGTAGTTTAAGGTGTTTGAAAAACTTACTCGACTCTTTTCATGGAGAAGACAGGATATAACCATATGCAGGGTGAAAAAAACAAGTTGTAAATCAGCATACATCATTATCAGAAGTCTGGCGCAGTGTGAACTCTTGCATGTATACTTTTCTCTACTCTTAACTGACCCAGTGCCATAAAAAACCAAGTGTCTTTAACATTAAGTCAAGACCTGCGGGAGGCAAATCACCCAAATGTCACAAAAGACAATAGTGTTGGTGTTGCTGATGATGTGGCATGTTAAGACAGGGGGATGTGCACCGAGGGGATTATAATTCAAAAAGAAAAATGGATTATGGGACATGTGCACCATACTTCAGGAGAAATAAACTTGTAAATCACTTTTTTTTACATTCTAGCTAGAAGTTGCTTTGATATTTGAGATTTGGGGTGCATACTTTATTTATACATACTGTGTGTTTTGAAGCAATAAACTAGATCCATTCTTTTTGTTCAGTTTAAAAGAACAAAAATTGTACACAGTTCTTTTCTTGCATTGTATGTTTTGATGGAAAATATGTTAATAATATGCAGAATATATTCACAATACATTACTGAGCATCAAATGTCAATGTTTAGATACTGACTGACTTTTTTCTAGAGCTTTGAAATGTTAAGTCCACTGTGAACCTCAAGAAAAATGTCTAAAGTAATCACTTTAGGCTTACTGGAAATCAGTCTTCTAGATGTCAAATTGTACTTGCTTGTCAAAATCTTATTTTGGGTTTCATATTTTTAGATATGCGGTAATTTCACTTGCAAAATAATTGAGGAAAGGAAAGCTGCGAAAACCTTTTCATACCCTTTTGTGTGGGAAGGATCCTTGCATGAAGTAAGAGTTCTTGCACAATAGCACTTTTAGAGGGTAAGTGACTGCCATGTGCTTCGTGTACTACTTAGTCTCAGTTTTGTATGGAGGAAAGCCTGGTAGCCAGATGGTCTAGGCCTGTACAATGAAAGGAGAAATCTGACAGATTCAATCATGGTCCCTTTCTTTTTCCACTGTTTATGACTTCCTCTGTATAAACAACTTCATCTCTGTTGAATTGATCTGTTGAGCTTGTTGTTTTGCTACAGTTTTGTTTATTATGCAGATTTATTTTTACTGAACAAGTATTTCAGAAAAATAGAATGTTTTGGATAAATTTCAAAAGGATCTTTGTCAGGGGTGTGTTACAATTGACCTTTTTGGTTCATTTTTTGTTTTTGACTCTGTGGTAACCTTTTCAATTTTTTTCTTTCTTAAGTGTGTTTTTTCCTCCACTTTGCCTTTAACAAAAAGCAATGCCTACACTCTTGTCTTTCACCCAAGTGGTTTAAAAACACTCGCCATGTTTACAGACCTCACCTATCCAAATTAAGTTTTATTTTAATTAAATAACATTGATTAGGGGAAATAATGAATATTAGTACTTAACCAAGGATGTCAGTTACTATATTTTATGATGACCCTAAACGTATATGATAAATCTATTATAAATATATCTTGTGTCTTTGTTTTCTCTATGATTTCAGTTTTTGCAAGGTATGTTTTTGTTCTACAGATGGCTGACTGCAGATGGGAGTTCAGGAGACAGAGAGAGCTCTACTACTAGCCCATAGAGTGAAAGATGAAATGGAACAAGACAGGCCATTCCCTGGATTCTGAGACCATCATACCATTGGACCCTCCCCTCTAAGCCCCTGTAGGCTAGGGCATTTAATTAGCTCCAGCTGCAGCTTTCAAGGTTAACCTCACAGATTAGGAATGGTATTATTGCTCTGCACACAAAAAGCAGGAGTCATGCATTTTCATGGGAAGATTAGAAAATTGAATTTCTACATGTGGGTAGCAATTTCACACATATTGGTTTGATTATATGTTTCTAACTACTGACCAACCAAAACATCAGCTGAGAGTTTGCCCCCTTTCAAAAGAGATGAGAGTTTTCTCTTGCCTAACACAATATAAAGGACAGAAGATAGCTTTCAAATGTCACTTTGGTCCTAACTAAACACCCTGAGTCAAACATGGGTACAATTATCCCTCAGCTTGCTGAAGAGGTTATAATGCCCCTTATTTTTTGTGACAACATAGATAAGAAAATACCATTCCTCTCAGGCCTCTGTACTTTTAAAATCAATTTTTTGGTGTTACAGTCTTCACAAGTGATGAAGACTGTCTTTTGTTTTGTGCTAAGTGTCATAGTGTTTCATCTCATAAGTCACACTTCAGGTGATGCATTTCATATAGGATTCAGGAAAACATGCAATAGCAAATTTTTCAGGCTACATCTGCAGCTACTGCAAGACATGACACTTTTATTGATTTTAAAAAACGTATTGACATATTTAAAGAAATGTGAAGTACAATAGTTTACATCACATACAGTTCAATTAAAATTAACTCAATCACAAACATACAATATCTATACATAGATAACAAAGAGTACAGAAAAGGGGTGGATGATCAAATGGGGTGATGCAATTAGTGGAGCACCACAGGGATATTGGTTAATACTACTGCTTTTACTATTTTGTATTACAATTACTGTTGAGGTTCACAGATGATGCTAAACAGAATATTTAGCAAACACTATAGAAGCATCAAAGAAAATTTAAAAATATTTCCACAAATTTAAAGACCAAGAAAAAACCTGGCAAGACAGGAATAATCATCTATATTCCCGGGCTCAAAGGAGTGTTCTACTGTACTTCTAAAAAAAATTAAAGCAAAGACTATCAGTGAACCTAATTCCAGATGAAAGAAAATGGAAAATAAGGTAAAGTGCATATAAAATGGAGAACAGGAGGCCCTACTTTACATTAAAGGGTGCAAGTCTCAAACAGGATACTCAGCCATATTGTCAATGCCAATAACATAATTTCCTTTAACCAATGGTTTAATGAGGTTGTCAGCTCAAAGCTGCTTAAAGCCAGACAAGCTAAGTGAGCCAAATGGCTTCTTGTCGTTCTTATGGTCCTACATATTAATTTAATCATAAAGTTCTTACTTACTCAATATTACACTTTTATGTAAGTGTTATATGACACATACAAACTTACTGTACGTCATTGCAATGTTAATCAAAATGAAATTTGGAACCTTTTACCTGAGTGATTTTTTTGTCACTGTGGACTTCTGTGTGGCAGGAAATTTCCAACTACCTTGTGTATCAAGGCAGAAAGATGATGATGATGTTTCCAGTGCTTTGTTTTCCATGGTCTTTTAAAATTTGATAAAAGTACTATGTCCTAAGTGTTTTCTTCTGCTTACACCCCAGAGATAGAGAAAGAGATTTTAATCACGTGTTCAAATTAGTATGCCATTTATGTTTTTGTCAGTTTTCTAGTTATAGAAATCCATAGTATATATTGCCTAAAATATTTTGTAGCTTTGTAGTCTTAAAAAAAGTATTAAGCTTTGATTCCTACAGTATACCTACTTTTACAGTAATGCATTAAAAGCTGAATCTGAAAGATAACATGAAATCATTTAAAATAAAATGTTATCTCTTTCCACTGTAAAATAGTTAATTTCCGATATACAGTGCCTTGCATAAAGCTTAATTATTTTCCCACCTACATTTTAAGACCAATAAAAATGAACTTTTTATTATGCTAAGCAGTTGTTGTCCTAACATGTGTCTTCTGCACTTTTTTTTAGCTTAAAGTACCTTCTCAGTCACAATTTAAGTAGAGCTCATGCATCCGTTTTATGAATGCTTCCTCTGTCCTCATTCCAATGTTATCTATTGTTCTATATTTTAAATGCAAAAAAATAAGATGATACTAATCCAGCCTAAGTGATTGCTTCAGATACAGCAAGGAAGTGCTGGATGTGATTTGTTTTTAATCAATCAGAAGGTGTACTCTGTCCATTGAGCACACGTGAGAGATTTTATCACTGAGATGGTGACTTGTCAAAACGGTAGACTTCCTTACTGCATGAACAGATGATTTATTTAACACAGCCTGGGATTGTAATTCATATATGTTTCCCTGCAGTAAAAAGATTCTGGAGCATCTGCTATTTCTGAAGACAAAAGTCTCAGGAAAGACAATAACAATTAGGGAATAGGTGGAGGTGGAAGGGCATTGGTACTGTCTGTTCCTCTCCGGTGTGTTTGGTTTTCTTCAACAGGAGAACAGGAAAAACTTTAAATGCGTCAGGATAAAATAAAATGTGTATGTTGGGAGTGTAGCTGCAGTGACGCATTTGCTTGGCTTTTTCATATCTAAACAGGAAGAGAAGCTGTTTGAGTTTATGGGCAGGCACCAGGGCTTCAGACTTCCTGACAGCGAAAGAAATTGGCTGCCTTCAGAAAAATTAAGCTTGCAAATTTCATGTAAGGGTAGCGTATTGTTGCGCATTCGCCCGGCGCTGTGGCCGAAGAGAGCCCGGCTGGGGTAGGCTGCAAGAGGCAGGACAGGAGTAGTAGTGGTCAGGGCGGGGACTAGGAAAGCCGCTGACCAGTGCAACTGACCTACTGCAAAACAGGCATATAGTCTGGTGAGATCACGCAGATTCGTGTAAATAGTTCCCTGGTTTCGCACCCCTGTTATACTTGTACCCAATTGATATCCCTGTATAAATGCTCTTCTGGATGCAATGTGGTTGACTGTCACAGATTCTAAGAGCCCTAATTCACCAGTTTGTCTGTATTCTGTTTTCCAGAATTGAGTGACCTGACTTGTATCTCAGCTTCTCTTTTTTTTCCCTGTGCTCTTCTAGCCTGATCCACTTCATTGTGGATACTTCAGTACTCAGATACATGTTTTCTTCTCAGCTCTTAGTTTCAATCTCCAACGCTGGTCTCAACCCCCAGTTTACTCTCCTCATTCCTTCAGAATTGGAGCGACATCTCCACTGCCTGAGCTATCGTGAATATTCAACTTATTTAAATGGTCAACACCACTCTCTCAGGCATTTCAGCTACTCATTATCTATTGCTAGAATGCCCGGAGTGGGGGTATCTATTCGGTTTTCCCGTGAATTGGCATGTAGGTTTTTTTTTCTCTCCACTGTGCAGTCAGGCTCACACATAGCCTCTACCTTCCTCTCCTGTTTTTTTCTCTTGTTTGTTTATGCATTGGCATACACTTTTTACCCTCACAGGTGCTGGTCCTGAGTCCATTTTTGGGGGGTTAGTGAAGCTCACTTCCCCGACCTCAGGATGGCAGTGCCACTTTGACCCTTTCTTGGGAGGGTCTCAAGCGCGAACCAGAAGGGATCCCTGGCCACATTATTCTCAGGACTTCTAACTTACTAATTCTCATTCCCTTGGTCCCCTGAGGGTTTATCCCAGTTGCAAGGCAATGCTTCAAAGTGAGTCTCAGGGAGTCAGGGGACTTCTTTCGCTTCCTTCTCGAGCAGCTTTCTCTTCAGCTGATTCCTCCAGTCAGGAGTTCTTTCTCTTCCCCCTTGAAGGATTCATTCCCATTTGTGAGGCAGAGCCTCTCATGTGACTTTCAGCGAGTGAAGGGACTATCTCCTCCTTTCTATCCCCTGAGGGCAGCACCTGGTTGTAAGGCAGCGCCTCTCAAAGCGACCCTCAAGGAGTCAGAGGAGTCTTCCTCTTTCCTTTCTATCCCCTGAGGGCATAGCTTGGGTGTGAGGCAGCACCTCTCAGCGAGTCAGGGAAGTCTTCCTCTTCCTTCCCTACTCCTGAGTGCCTAGCTCCCAGTCGTGAGGCAGTGCCTCTCAATCAACTCTCAGCGAGTCAGGGGTGTTCATGTTTTCATGCCCGGAGGCTGCCGAGTCAGCCAACCCAGTCGGCCACCTGGGTTACCCCGTGCGGTCTGGAAGCTCTTTTTCTACTTTGCTAACCCCTGCTTCTCCCCTTCAAATACTCTTAAAATACTCTTGAAATTGCAGCAGAATGATTGAAAACTAAATTCCTGACACGCATATAAAACAATTATATGTAGACTGTGTACTTACATTGAAATCCAACACCTCTGACTCCAACCTGGATTCCATCAAGAGTATTACAGTGTGAAACCTAACTGATAAATATCAGATTTTATGTGATACTCATTTAACAATGAATTGAAAGCCATCATAGCATGTAATTGAGTAAGATTTTTCTTGAAAACACAAATAGTCATTTGAGACTGGTCCATTAAAAAGTCAATCCTCTCCCAAACCTCTACCATTTTTAAGATTCAGATTCTGCAAAGTTTAGTTGTGCACAATCAATTTTTGGTATCCCATGTGTGACAGTCATGGTTCCATGCGGGGTCGTGCCCCCCGCCGCCCGTTCCGGCCCCCATGCCTGGGGCGCGAACCGGGTCTCCGGTGTAACGCCACAGGGCACCAACCACGTGAGCTAAAGGAGACCTCCCCCAGCCCAGGCACCTGCTACATGCAGTGAGGGTGCTGACGTCACCACACTAGCTCCGCTACACCCTCCCCTGCTGAACTTCGGCTCGGCGAAGGGCACTCCACACTCCCATCCGGGTCACGGCACCAATGTGACAGTCACGGTTCCATGCAGGGTCATGTCCCCCGCTGCCCATTCCGGCCCCCACACCTGGGGCGCGATCCCAAGTCTCTGGTGTAACGCAACAGGGCACAAACCGCATGAGCTAAAGGAGACTTCCCCTAGCCCAGGCAGCTGAGGACCCTGATACGCGCAGTGAGGGCGCTGACGTCACCACACTAGCTCCGCTACACATGAATAACTTTCTTGTGGGTTTCCAGTGTTTAGACAATAGAACAGAGGAATTGTGCTGAGCAATGATGATTCTCCTTTACTAATTCCTAATTTCTCCACCTTTTTAGCTGTGTAATTACGCTATTGATGCAAAATGGCTGCCTTAATACACTTCAGTGGTAAAGCAATGGTCTACCATTCTCCTTGTAAAGCATTTTGGGATCCTAACACGTGTAAATAGTTCTAAAAATGCAAGGCATAATTAAAAATAAAGGCGCATATACAAAGCTTTTTCAATCAATAAGAAATTGATGTTGTAGTGTGATTCCTTTGTTTATGCATAGTTACAGGTCTAACCTTTAACAAAGGCATGATGGACATCACTTTACCATAATGTGTCCAAACTATATAGATCCAGAGAGACAAAGAAACTGCAGAGATGGAAAGTACTATGATGTGTGAGTTCCAGTGCCTCCAAACTATTCTCCCTACTCTTTTCGAGAAACACCCTGGGATTTTTGATGACCACAGAGAGTCAGGACCTCAGTTTTATGTCTCATCTGAAGGACGGCACTTGTTTACAGTATAGTGTCCCCGTCACTATACTGGAGCATTAGGACCCACTGGACCACAGGGTGAGTGCCCCCTGCTGGCCCCACTAACACCTCTTCCAGCAGCAACCTTAGTTTTTCCCAGGAGGTCTCCCATCCAGGTACTGACCAGGCTCACACCTGTTTAGCTTTAGTGGGTTGCCAGTTGTGAGTTGCAGGGTGATATGGCTGCTGGCAACAGTAGGACTGATCTAATCTACTATTTTAATTGTGAAACCTCACAAAGTCAGTGATATTTATTGTGCAATCAAGCAATTGAACACAAGTGGATTCGAATGAACAAAGGTGTACCTTGATAACAGATTTAGTGTGATCCCTCAAGATAATTGAATACCTCACCAAATTTAAGTTGTTAAAACAAAGGGGGTGAATACTTATCAATTCAATAATTTTTGAAGTTTTATTTTTAATATAATTCTGAAGACATCTACTCTATTTCATTTTAACATTATAGAGAATTACTTCAACAGGAGTGGAAACAAATTCCATTTAAATATGCTTTAATTTGACTTTGCAACACAGCAGAATGAGAAATAATCAATTGGGGGGGTGAATACTTTCTGAAGACACTGTATATTGTATTCACCTGAAGAAGTTCAAGTAGGTACTGTAGCCGTGTCAGCATGCATAGGCTGCCAAGGAACAGATAAAGGTTTATTCCATGCTGAAAGGAAAAGAAAAGAGACATGATGTTTTGGCTGTGGAACCTGGAGCCTACACTTGAAGAAGGTTGCACAGCTGAAACATTTCTCTTTTCCCTTCCTTTCAGCATGCAATAAACCTTTACCTTAGCATTATATTCACCTGTTACAAAAAGTATACAGTAGCTCTATTGTCATTTTAATATTTTGGGGGGAACTTTGGCTGAACTCTTGACTGTGTGCTTTTCGTCAAATATAGCATTTTAACCAAATGTTTTGTTATTAATTGGAGATATTTGCCAAATGAATATTGTCTATAATGTCATACACAGGGTACAGAGTACAGGTTGTGTCAAACGACAGAGGAACGTGAACTATGTTACTTAAAGTGTTTGTATTAACAAACTAAATTCTTTATTCAAACTTAATTCTAAAAAATGATTAAGGAAATGAAAAGAGGTTTCTAAAGTAATGCAGAATGCAAAATTGCTTTACATTAATATACAGTAAATATAATTTTCTCCCTTTATGTTTATATGATTTGCTACATACCACAGTTAAACAAATACCCCTGTCTTTTCAATGGCTAATTAAACAGGTAGTAAAAAGTGAATTTATATTAAAAATAAAAAAATTGAAATAAAATGATGCTTGTTTTTTTCCCTAAGGCTTCGTGTGTGATACAAACCCAGCTGCAGACCAACTGTACAGGTTTATCGTCAACTAATTAATTATAATACGTCTTACACCTATATTGTGATAGAATTACATTCAGCCATTTTGTAAATTTTGTACACAGTAAAGAAAACACCAGCTGATCAAGATGAAGTAGGAAACCTGGCAGGTGTATAAAATGTTCTTAGGAAGTGTAGCACAAAGGTTTAAATTCTGATGTAAATACAGGAAGAGGATCAGGGTGCAATTAAAGTGTTTAGCAAGGAAAACAACTTTTAATATAATTTTCACTAGGTTTTCTCTAGATTTAAAAATGACATTCTATTTTTATCTTTAAGGGAAATCAAACTTTTCAGAACAAGGTGCAAAAAACTTGAAACATTTATTGAATGGTAAAACAATCAAGAATAGACTGTAGTAAGAATTTAAAGAGGACACATGTCGTTGTTAAGTGGTAAATATGTTCTTGTGTAAATACCATTAACTTTAGTGTATATTGTTTCAAGAGGACTCAGTTCATTCTAAATGAATATGACTTGTATTTTCATATAATTTTAATTTTCATTCATTGTTCCACAAAACGCATTTTAAAATTATTAATATGCTTGAACTTGTGTCAGTGGCTGAAGCTTTTATAGTTATAGATGAGGAAGTATTTAACCATTCTTGGATTCTTGAACATGATGTCAATGTATTGGGAAAATGTCATTCTGTATTTGAAATGAGCATATGGGTAATATTGCTAAACTCATTTTCCATGTATTGTACAGAATAGTAATGGCTGTTAATGACAGAAATTCTTAAATTAGAGAAATAAAATGGAGAAACATGCAGTAGTATCTCATCACTATGCAATCAAACAGTATTTTACTCCATGGATAATTGCATTGGACACTTATTTTATAACTTATTTAAACTGTTACCATTAATGAATGGTTTTAGTGTATAAATTACAATGCATATAAATGTACAAATCTATTGACTTGGCTACGTAAACCCGGCTTCTGCTCTCTGCTTAATATCTCTCGCTCTAACATCTTGTATTAAGCACCGCATAGGGTCCAATCCCCTTTGCTGAGACCTCCTGTATCTTACAGATGCGTACTGAAGTAGGGTAGAAGCTGTTCTTAAGCCCAGTGGTCTGTGCTTTAGACACTCTGGGTCTCCTGAAGTCCACAATGAGTTTTTGTCTTGTTGACATTCAGGGCCAGATTATGGTCAAGGGACCATCTTGTAATATGCTCCACCTCAGTACTGTATGTGGATCGTTGTAGCTGATCAGCCTGAAAATGATGGTGTCATCTGCAAACTTAATAATGCGGTTGCTGCTATACAGTAAGTGGCTGTATAGTTGTAGGTGTACAAGGAATACAACCTACAGTAGGACTGAGACAGCAGCCTTGGAGAGCTCCAGTGTTTAGGATCACTATAGAGGAGATATTGTTGCCAGTTTTCACCACCTGAAGTCTGCCCAGGAAATTCAGTGTCCAGTTGTAGAGTTTCTGGAGTTGCAGTGCTAGTAACTTTGTCTTCCACAGCATTTAGCTTGCTCTGATGGTCTGTCAGGCACCCTGTGCAATGAAGGCAGAGGCGCCTCATCAAGACTGAGGTCTGCTGCCAACAATAACAAACTAACTTGCTTTGGTCAGCCCCTCCCCACCACCACCAAAGTTTCTCTCAATTTCTTTTTTTTATTTTGCTCTTTATCTTCTCATTCTTCCTTCCTCAATTTTCCTCATCAATATAAGCTTTTCTAAATAGGCAGATTTGAATAGAATACTGGAAAACAGTTCATTCAGACAACAGAATGTATTTCTTACAATACTGTAGATTAAAGTATCGGGGGGAAAAAAACAGCAGAAAACTGGTTATATTCCTATTTAAACATCTACCTGAATTATCTAAGGTATGTGCAAAACAAATTATTTTTGCATGTGGTTTATGTTCCAGGTCTATGGATATATTTCTCTATTGTGATTTTAAAAGTGTCAAATTTCCTTTGATTGTCCTGTCCTTGACTGAATAAACATCATTTGTGTAACAGCTCCACATAATAGTTTTGCTGCTAGCATTTCAAAAAGTGATTGCCATTGAAAGACCAGAGCAGAGACACAAGAAAGGAATTTTATGCAAACATTCAGGTGTGTCTATTTCCTAACACCTTTGACAAACAATGTACTGCTTTTTGTAGTGTCAAGGAATCAAACACTGTGATTGAATCCCAAGCTTTCCACACCCCAATTGCTCCTACCCTAGATATTAGCTATTAAAGTCCCCATTCCACAGGAACCTCTTACATGCTTCCTCGACAAGAAAAGGAAACACTAACAAAAATATAGTGTTCCTGTTTCCGTCTTGGGTGCAGACCATCATCCCTTTGAAGAAAGCGAAGGATGTCCCACAGAGCCACAAAGAACTCTTTCATTGAAAAGGCCTCATCATCCACTACCTTTTTAACTACCTCTATCCACAGCTTTTCTTTTTCTCCTTTTATATTTCATGTTTTTATTTTTAAAAGTTTCCCTGAATGTTTTTTAATACCATCATAATTGTTTCTAGAATTAGCCCAAATGGAGTTTAAAAAATATTATATTACTGTACAAAGTCAGACGTACAGTAACTGAGGTATTATTTGACAATCTACACAATTATACACTGTGGGTATAAGTGAGAGAATAATCATATTGGACTGTTATTTGTGCCAGTTAGAAGTCACACCGTCTTCACCTGAATCATGTACATACCTTATGGAGTGGACTTTTGTCAGTCTTAGGAACAACACTGACAGTGTAATGGCAAGCTGGTCAACAATTTTTTTTTCAGTACATTTTAATTTACTGGATCTAAGCAATAATTAATCACAGATTAGAATGAAACCACTGACCTATATCTCTCATGTTTTTTTCCACTACAGATTTCCAATTTGACACCTAAAAATTTGACACCAGCTAGAGATAAGTTACAGGCAATAAGTTACAAATATATTTGAAAACATTGTCAACAACATGTGTATGTCTCATTTATGAAAAACTGTTCATGAAACTCCAAAGAAATTATGTAATAAATAAAAATCAACTTCCAGCGAAATCATAGATTGTACACCAAAGATCATTAATCTAAGGGAACCCATTTATATTCATCAGCTTCACCTAGTTGACAGTCTGAGAGAAAGAAAAAAATAACAAGAGGAGGAGGAATAATAATAAAACTAATTGTTGCAGGTAGAATGAAGATCAGATCAGATCACTTTATTAACCATATGCAATTTCTCGCATTAGGAATTCATCTTTTCACATACCCCAGCTTGCTCTCCATGAGACACAGACAGGGAAAAAAGCTTGGGGTCAGAGCGCAGGGTCAGCCATTGTACCATAGCCTGTAGCAGCTGGGGTTAAGGGCCTTGCTCAGGGGCCCAATGGAGTAGGATTCCTCTGCCAGCCACAGGATTTGAACCAGCAACCTTCTGGCCACAGGTGCAGATCTTTAGCCACAGTGCCCAGCTCCGCCCTGCATTGATTGCAGGGTTGTTCATTTGATCAATACTGAATGTATCTTGCACACCAGAGCTGACATTGATCTTCAGTTCCTGACACCCGAAGAAGGCTCCACAGCTGGAACATTGTGTTTTCTTTCTTCTCTTTCCAGCATGGAATAAACCAATTACTTGTTCCTAAAATTCCTGACTTTGCATTGTCACACACTAGACATTTTTCAAAGGAGCTAGTGATTCAGCAGAGTCCCTGTGCAGGTTGAACATTAATTAGCAACAGATATCAGAAAAAAGCAGTGCAATGGATTGAACAAATACTCATGGACATGCACAGTGATAAAGCGACAATACTGTGTGATAGTTGTCTGCAGAGATTGTGTCTGTCTGACACATGCAGAGCCATCAAAGTGACATATTATTGATTGAAAGCAGACCTTCTGAACATGGGAGTCTTATACATGCAGTATCTAAGGAAGGTCTATAAGATCTATGTCATTTTGAAAACCCTGGGTGTGTCATTGTATTTTCACATTGTAAAATCCTAAATTGAAACAGTTCTTCTTTTTCTGAAGGACAACCACCTTTTACTTACTTTCCCTCCTCCTCATTCTGACCCAGTACTGTATATATCCCTTGTTAGTGTTTTTTCTACACCATAAGATGGCACCTGACTGTCTAAGATTTCCCACAGGTATATCCAACAAGCTCTAGCTTAATCATCTTTATGCCGCAATACCAAGTTTTTGAAATGTATTTGTAATGTTTTCGAAAAGAATCCAAAGCAGTAGTCCAACACAAACAAGTTTGCTCAAATATATACTGTGTATTCTATTATTCTTTTACTGTATTAGTATGTTTTATATTATTCCACCAAACAAGGAAAGAGAAAGTGATCGAAAGCTGATGTAGATTAGTTGAAAGCAAATGCTAAGAAAACAGTTAATGGGGGAAAATCGTTGACAAAAGCAGTTTTGTTTCACTTCAAAGTAGTTCTGGGATCAGCTTTGATATTGTAATAACCACTCTGTTGAAATTATTATCTGCTTTTCAGTGAGAGGCATGTTTACTTTACTGGTGAGAGTGAATGTTATAACTTGTTGTTGAGGGTTTGCTGCGTCTTTCTGCCTTCCCAGGCCAATAGGGCTCAGCGGAGAAAGAACGGGTCTTTCATGTCAGTATTTGAGGTACAACAGCAGCTCCCTCTTCAGCCAATGTGCCAGCTTTTGTCAAACACAAACAACTGCCTGCTTTGATAGTGCCCAGATAGCACCTATTTAAAAGCTGTGATGTAAACCCAGATTATCCTGTCTTGTCACATTTTGACACTATGCATTGCTTTTCTCTGCATTACCCCTTAATTTCCTAAAAAAAAGAAGCATAAATGCCTTTTGGCTGGAGCACAGTAGGTTGCATTATCACTCAAATACAAGAGAAAGTATTAAACCAAAAGATTTAACTCAGCTGGCCACTTTGTCTATGAGCTGGTTCCTATTTTTTCATCTAATTTTAATAAGGTACTTGTACTAATCCCTGTAAATATAATATTTCATGCTACAAATCACCAGGAACCATATCAGCAGTATTAATGGCAAAAAAATTGTATTTGTAGTTTAACAATTGTGGTCAGAAATGTTTGACCAAACATCAAATATGCCAGAAAAAAAGAAGGTGGACAAGAGAAGTGGAAGTTAGCACACCTGAGTCCCCAAGAACATTCCATAGGCAGTTCTCATTAGCTGAGATATACCTTGAGGGTGCCAGTGGTGGTTGGTGGCAGTGGGGGCTTCTCCATGGCTAGTTGACTAAAATACACAGACCAATGCCAGCTCTATCTGGATTTCATGCACAGCACTTTTTATTTATCTGCAAGAACCAATGGAGCACCTTGTCAAACATGAAAAAAAAACTTTTAAGGGTTTCAAATACTCTTTGTAGGACTATGCCATCCATACATATTATAATATACATTACAGTATATGTTCAGTTTTTGAAAATGGCAACTTCCAGATACCACACCCCATTATTTCAACACATTTGGTGTTACCCATCATCCACCAATCGCTCCTGTGTTACAAATGTGTATATACTGTAGTCAGGAATGACCTTAACATTTCTCTCCTGTACAAGTTTTGCTGCCAAGTTCAACATTACATCATGCAAAAAAACTGGAAGTTTTGGAATACACAACTCAGATTGTCCCTATTTTCAAATAAAATCCCTATGCCATTATGAATCAGTGGACCTGTTCTGTACTTTGTGGTGGGCTTTCATGTCATCAGACTCTTGTTTCTAAGAGCCATAACAGCCATCTGATATGTGATATGTGAGATTTCTTTTAAATCCTTCTGTCCTCTTTTCTTTCCTCAAAATAAAAGTCTCCCAATCACAGGCACCGGGATTCAGCCTTTGAAGCTTTTCCAATGGCAAAAGCCAAAGGTGCTGATACTTTCCAGTCAGCCTGCCAGCTCCAAAATCACTGATTTCATAATGTAATTTAAATGTTAAAGGTATTATTAGCCCAGTTTCTGAAAACCGTAACGGAGAGAGATGTGAAACCTTAATAATAAATTCAAGACATATGCATGCTTCTGCAGATATTTCCTATTTTTATGTGGTGAAGAGGTAATTCACCTATTTTTAACCTAGTTAAAATTTGGGGTTGAAATTAGACACCTAACCCAGGGAACATTGAGGAAAGAAAAACTCCATACATTCTATTGATGTCTTTAATATCTCACGTGAAACTAGTGAACATTGTAAGGTTCAAAGACACGTGACATAGTACAACTGAAGATCAGTGGATGTCCCCAAAGAAAGTTCCAAATTCCAAATAAAGAGAAGTTCTATAATGCATGAGTACATTAAAGGGCTGTTATCAGGAAAGTAAAGGTGTATCATCAAGAGTATCAGGAGAGTAAAGGTGAAAGCTTGCCTGATTATTAGCCCTTCTACCCAGAGCTGACTCAATCTATTAAATAAGATACTGCTTTGCTGCTTATGCTGGAATGGCAATTTTGGGTCCACATACTCACCATCTTTCATCTTTTCACTTTCTTAACAAGCAAGTTGGCATTCCATGCACCTGCTCCTCCTGCAGTTTGTATGCACAAGTTAAATGTTAATGTTCAGATTTTTATTTGTATTACACTGTGTTTTAGAGTTAGGATAATGCTATACTGACATCATGTAACACCTGAAGAAGGCTCCACGGCCGAAACGTTGTGTTCTCTTTCTTCTTTTTTTCAGCATGGAATAAACCTATTACTTGTTCCTTTGCAGCCTACGCATGCTGACGCAGCTACCCACCTGAACTACTATCATGTAATGATGTTGGGCTACTCTAGAAGTCTTGGATGCAAGCAAATGATTACCATGCTCTAAACCAGCATACGATCTCCTGCAAGAGATGAAGCTTGGCAGTCTATCTTTATCCTTCTTGTTGTTTTGAAGATGTGTGCAGGGACAGTGAAAATGTAGATGGGGCTAATCCTGACAGATGTTAACTTAATCTCTGTTTCTTTGACGCACAGCACTTTTCTGACTGCAGTCTTTACAGCACAGGCTTTGCCCAGTGACTAATCCATATGCTGTATACACATTCTCATGTAATGTTATCCACCTGGACGGTGTGGAAGATAATGGTTCTCTGAGAATCTGATTATTTCACAGGAAAGTGTGCTGATTAGCTGAGAGCATGTGGTACCCAAGAAATCAACCAGGGCAACCAAAAGGGGCTGATATAAGTGGCCGATAACTGGATCTTTTGGGGAGGTTTTCAAATTCATAACACATGAACACTGAATCTCCCATATTGTTTGGAATTCAAACCAGCTGGTCGTTTTTGGCTCATCCATTTAAATAAACATTCTTGGAATGGCCATAAGCTGTTCTGAAGCTGTTAGTCATTACCAGCACTCTCTTTCTTTTTTTCTATGTATTCTATTAAGTGAAATATTGCATATACTATAGATATAATTAATGTGCTTCTAGACTTATGCAGAAATGCCAAAAGAGTTTTTACTTAACAATTTGAGACAATTCACACCAATGCTTTTCATCAGAAACAGTAAGGTGTTTAACAGCTTTTTCATGACTAGATTTTATTTTTAAACCACTGTTGTAACAATACTTGTGTTTTACCAGCTTTGTTTCAACAGAAGTGAAGATAATAATGTGGATATGTCCATCTGCTGTTATCTTACTGTATGTGGTACATAGTGAACTGTAATCCTCTCTTAGATTGTCCTATAAGTACAAAATGTGAAATTCATAAAAGGGAAAAGGAAGTTCCAAAACTACTTATTCAATTTTGATTGGTGCTGGGTGTTAGTGTAGGTACGCTCCTTGAAAATGTTTTTATCACTAATTATTTTCTTTTGAAAATTCCTCCTCAGGACTTCCACTTCTTAAGGGGAACATTTTACTTTTTCTGTTTGGTAGATGAAGTAATTGATGTCATTATAATTGATTCCATTACAATATTGTAAAGAATGAATGTAGTTGAGTCTAGGATTTATTTCAAGCCTCATTCTGCAGAACTTTGAGGAAATAAATGGAAAAAATACATGAAAACTGCCACAAGGAAGCACTTTTGTCTGTAGAGTGGGTAATTGTTAAAGTACTTTTGCCAAGTCATATCACTAAAGGGAAGAAATCTGAACCTGTGTACTGCTGATCCTGAGGGAGAAGAGTACACTGCATCTACACTGTATGTTCAAGTTCTTTGCTGTGCAGTCCTTTTCTTACAAGTGGCTTGTCAAAAAGCATTCATTTTCTAGACTTTTAAATGTAACTGCAGGGAACTTACTTGTTCCAAAGCTATGTCACATCAAACACACTACAGATTTAGACCATGTTATTTGACTAAAACACTGCAAAGTTTTAGATCATATTATTAATGAAGTAAATGTTTTAATATACATTACTCTGTGAAATACATAGTGACATTAGAGAAACTGTACTATATCATCATTGTCAGGATAATATTTTGCCACAGGCTTATTTCTTTCCATTTTTCTGCATAGATTATTCTACAGAACTGTGAGCAAAAAAGCACAGATATAAACACATTATGTTTTCTTATTTTCTAAACCAAGTAACAAATTATAACAGATTATAAACATTATTGTAATAAATGTTTTTCTACTACGTATCTCTAATGCTGGGTACAGATATTTGAAGTTGGGCTAGTCTGGATGAAAAAAATTAATATGAAAGGGATAAGGAAGATTGTTAATTTCAGCTCATGTTTTACCCCAGCATGCTCTCCATCATGGATGCCAAGAAAAACATACAAACTATGCAGCTCTTTGAACAGGATATGCCACATCCTGCTTTTACCTAGTGGAAGGCTGATGTTTGCATGAATGGCACTCTCCTAAAGAAAGCTCATTGAGCTATGTGCTCTAGCAAGGGACAAATTTGTCATGCATTTAACATTTTTTCTCTTATACAGGCCTCTGCTGCTTAACGCAAATGCACAAAATCCCCTGCTACTTCCCACAAACACAGACACACATCCTAATTACACAACCACATCCCTGGCCCTGCACCACACCTCCAGGCAACCCATTAAGGGCTTGAGGGCTTGGGCTCCTCACCTACTCCTCCTCGCTCACTATTGAGTTAATCCTCACAGAGTTCCCTTTGCTAACCTTCTTTGTCTGACAAACGCTTCATCTTGAGAAATCCCGGCTACTAGTCCCACGTTTCCTCTTGACCACAAATATTGGCTATGTGACTTGGCTAAGTAAACCCAGCTTCCGCTCTCTGCTTAATATCTCTCGCTCTAACATTTTGTATTAAGCACCGCATAGGGTCCAATCCCCTTTGCTGAGACCTCCTGTATCTTACAGATGCGTACTGCAGTAGGGTAGAAGCTGTTCTTAAGCCCAGTGGTCTGTGCTTTAGACACTCTGGGTCTTTTTTTTTACAGAGATAGCTGGCCTGCACAGGTTTAAGGACATGAGAGGAGACACTATTCGGGCTGGCGGCTTTACGGGTTTTCACTCTCTTAAAGGCTCTATACACCTAATGAGAGAGCATTCACAAAGTCTCCTTTGTGTTGTTGTGTTGTTTTTCCAGAACATCTCAGATTCTGTATGTGATAAACACTGCCAACACTGTAAATTTGTGAAGCTGTTTGACCTGGCATATTAGTTACATCTGTTGTTGTCTTCAATAACGAGTGGCTTTTAAAATAAATGCCCTAAAGTGTCTGGTGTCTGAGATAAAAACTCACCATCAATATACCCTTCGTTGTAGCACAATTGCCAGCTGGATAACAATAACTATCACATGTAACGAGAGCCAGTCCAGGCTCCTGCGAAGCATAGTTCAGGACCCTATGCAGACGGTATAATCCAGAAGTAAGTGGAGAAGGACATCAGGGGAGGAGACAAAGAGGATCAGGACAGGTTGACAGACAGGGAGGCGTGACTATGGTGATCAGGTGCTTGGGGGGCATGGCAATGGCAAACAAGTTCAGGCAGTCCAAAGTCCAAATACAGGGGGTCCAACCAAGACAAAACAAACAAAGTTAAAAACCGGAAGGGAATAAAACCAGGATGACAAGTCCAGGCACTCTGAACCCTGGACTCAGATGGTCAGGATGCTGTGATAAAGCCTATGCCATCGGGTCTCTCCTGGACCCGCTGGTAGATGGGCTTCTGGGTCTCCATCTCCCAATACTCAGCCAGGAATAGCGAGAGGGCCAGGTTTAAATAATGGGACACAAAACGGTTGGCAGGTGCACATAATTAACTAAAATATTAAAGGGTCGGAGCGCTCTTAAAAGGAGGGATCCTGATCGTGACACCACATTTTTGATAGTTCCAAATTAATTTTTTGTTAATGCCTCCAAAAATTAAAGATAAATACAAAAACAACAGAATAGACAGATTTTGGACAGGTTCCTTAAAATTACCCCACCCAATGATACCATTTGCTATTTAATTACAGCTTGATGTAATTGGGATGACATATATCAAACTGCATATATATATACCATTAGCAACCGCAAACAAACAAAACTAACCCTTATAAGGTGCTATCCTGGGACTTAAATTACTTACCTAGGAAATTCTGTGAAAATCAAAATATAAATGGTCTTCAAATGGTCTGTATTGATACCAGAATGTCCCACTCCACCATTATAGCACTCATCTGACCTGAATGGAATTCAGCTGTTCTGGCACAAGGAACACTGGAGTTACTGTTTAAGTTTTCATAAGGAATTATTCAGCAGCTAATTAGCATTACATAACTAAATAAGTGCATTAATATTTAGGAATGGCATTCTGTTTTCAAAATCAGGAACTGAACATTAAGAAATAATTTCAAAATTAGATTCCACATTTTAATTTTTAGATAATAAACATTTCAAAAGCTGTTTGTCTATGGCTGACAAACTCAGCCGTACCCTAATGGATTTACTTTGGAGGAGCTGGTACGAAGAATGGACAGACTATGGCACCTATTCAAATTAAGTATTATAGTTAGAATGTAAGTGTTCTTAAGCCTGAAGCACAAGAAGCACTATATACATTTAATAGTGATTGCATAATTAATGGTTTACTATTCTTCTTAATGCTGGTCACATGTATCAGCACTGAGGTGGTGAGTGTTCCAGACAGCAGAGAACAGCAACATTACGAATCCTGTCATAGAAGCATGACTGCAATACATAATTTTTTGCCACTTGTAAGCAGTGATGGACATGAATAATAAGAAGGATAATAAGAAGCAGACACGGGTGCTTGTTAACGGGGGATTTCACAAGAGTTGGCGAGATGTAGTAAATTGTTTCATGTACAGCCATGGTGGTGGCTTCACATTCCTATTTACAGTTTGCTGTCTGTGGTTAGCAGAGCATAAACACCAGGCCAGCAAGAGAAACATTTGATCTGAATTTTTTCAGTTGTCATATGGTTAGAATCCTGACAGATCTTCACTTCACTTCGCTTCTCGTTTTATTTTAATCAGTAGATGTAATTCCATTCTTCTGACTTAAAGAGATAAACATCAGTTTTTTTTTTTCCTGACAGTTCTTAACATCCAATGTAAAACGTAACTCAAAGAGTCTTTTTACTCTGTAGTTTGGCTCTTATATTTTTCAAATTTATACTCCAGTCTACTCATAAAGATATTTATTGTAACGAACAGTTCTTTCCGGACCCTATGCGGACGACACAATCCGAAGAAGTGGGGAAACACTAGGAAAACGTCATGCAGTAATACGGGGCTGAAAACAGGGGGGCGTGTCCAAAGTGCGCTGGTGCACGGGGGAGGTGTGGCCGAGGCAAACAATCCAAAAGAGTAATCCAAAGAGGGTATCCAAAAACACAAGAGAAATTCCATAGCCAGGTGATCCATGCAAACACGGAATTAAAAACACGAACCGGGTCGGAACCGGCAGACTAGGAACAGGAACAGAGGTTAAAACCTTAACCGGACCAAGCGCTTCCAGGTCCCGGACTTGCACGGTGCGGAAACCAGATGCAGAGCCAGGATGAGCGTCAGCTTTTAAGGTGGGCTGGGAAAAACGGATCAGGTGCACAGAATAAGTCTAAAGTGAAAGGGCTGGAGCACCCTTAAGGAGGGGGGGGGCTATAATCGTGACATTTATGAACACTCTTTTTTAAACTTAAAACATCTACAATTGAGAAAACCTCCCCCTATATCACCTATAACAATACCTTCACTCTGCTGTAGCAGAACATCCTCTGCCAGCACTTTGGGATACTGCAGGACAACAGATGGAATATGTTCTGTTCATTCTTTTTTCTCATGTTAACCTTGGCATATAATGTCTTCATAACAATTGTATGTTCTATTTGCATGTTGCAAAACATTTTGTGTCATCATGGATACAGTTTCACATGAGCATATACTGTCTGCTGTTCTTTAGACTCTTTCCATGGAAGAAATGTCCATTTTATAATGTGGTGACCAAAAAAATGTTTTTTGTGCAGTATATTCAAGCATTTGGTTAGGTCTTTTTTATATTTTTTCCTCTAAACTTATTTTTATTTTACTTTGAATGAATTGAAAAGAAATACTCATGTAACTTTAACTAGAACCCACTTAGCAGGACATTTTTACTTGTGGAATTATTATTTTCCTAAAAACTCCTAAATATAAATAATCCTAAATATTCACATTGGAATATATATCATAGGAGTACAGTAGGTCCCTAGACATCTTGGGAAATTTCTCTTCATAATGTAAGCAGTGTCACTTAGAGGCTACATACATTCTCCCCTTCTGAGTGCCTGTAACAGGAGAAAGTTGATATCTAGGGAAAGTTTAAATTAAGTCCACATTTTTCTTCTTCTCAAGTTAATGTGACCTAACCTGTCACCTGTCAATGGTTCTGTGCACTCTCACCCTGGCTAAGGAGAGACTTGTGGCCTGTCCTGAGGATGCAAATAGACTGGTGTGTTAAGACCTGACGATTTGGCTAATGTGGGGTACAGTTTAACTAAGGCAAAACGCAGTACACCCCCAATGGGGAAAGAACCAAAGAAAGCAAAAATGTTGTATATTAATGCCTTCAGACAAAACGCTGACTGTGCATGTTTCTTTTATGCCAGATTCTCTCCCTTTTTCAGGATAAATGTTATGGTAATTTATAAGGTGGAGTTCACATACAGATTAACTCTCCACAGCAAAGATAAAGAAATACATCTTCTATGAACAGCATCTAAATAAACACTACAATTGGATAGACATGCTAAACAGAAAGAGTAAGCAACTTGTCTGCCTCATTAGTAGAAAGTCTATAACAAAATATTTTTTTCTGTAGTCTTTTGTGAAGTAGTTTGAAAACAAACTAAACATGTTCAGGACAAAAAACATTGCTTTTATCTATAAACTAAAAATCTAGCAGGGAAACCAATCAGGTAGTATTTCCAGAGCCTTCAGATTTCATTACAGCAGGAAGCATTTCCTCTGAAGTCTGTGGAACTGTTTTTAACAGAGAACCAACAGGGACAGCTCCTTTTAAAGCCTTTCATAGATATTATAACAAAAACACACTTATACTGCAAGTCTGCTGTCCCTGATGTTTATGGCTTTTTGCTGTTGACTGTTTCAAAGATACAGTTCAGCAATATCAAATGACAAAGCACTGCAGTTCATGTTTTTATTTTCCACTCCTGCTTATTGTCATTTTTTTACCCATCAAGTCTGGCAATGAATGCAAAATATGAGGGTTAGTTCAGCCAATCATTAACATAAAGCTTAAAACAGGCACTTGAGTCTCTATTCTATGCTTTTTGCAATCTATGTATTCTTTCTTCATTTCTCTATTTAGAATAAAACTAAAGATGAAATTAGTTTTAAACCATTTTTTGTGGTATTTCAGATTCAAATATTTTTTTCTCCAATAGAAGCAACTTTATGAATTTGGTAATCTTGCCAAATGATCTTCTGTAACTGTGCAACTACTACTGTGAAGTTAAGGTAGTTGCTTTAACTATATGTTGTTAACATAATATGTTGTCAGGAAGTTTACACTGGAATGGTAAACATTTGTAAATTTGCATCCTGGAGCCTAAGGATAAAATTTGTACTCTCATGTATAGTAGCAGATGTGTAAAATGTTTAGCATACTATTTATCCAGGAAAATAACACAAGGTGGTTTTCTTAGAGAGCTTCTCAAACGTCTTAGGGTTCATTAATGAATTAATCAATCTCCTTATTCATTATTTTTTTGTTGTTGTTTTTGTCTGTAAAATTAGTTTGCTTTCATGCAGCTCTGAGCTAAAATCATAGTTAAGCAGCACTACCACTCTAATGACCATGAAAGTAATTATCAAATGCTTGTTCATGACATCTGTAAAGTTGCACAGTAGCCATCAGAACAAAGCTTGCCTCCATCCATTTTGTGTTTCTGCATGATGGAAGCTCCATACAGTGGCCCATATCAACAATAGTGATAAATTATCTTTCTTAAATAGGAGCATTAAAGAAAAGAATCTAACAAACATACTGTATAGAGTGTTTTAAATTTAATCACATGTAGCACCAGCTGCTATTTTAGGGATAGATGTTTATGTTACTTTGTTCTATTCGTTTTCTGTAAAAAAACTCTGAAATGGTTATATTTTAGATATGTGGGAAAACTTCTTTGCTAAATAGTTACAATTGTATAATAATCCAAAATAGCTATTTTAATGAGTTATATTAAATCTGTTGTACTGGCATCCCTCTGTTGGATGAGGTACTGTAGCTGGGTAATCAGGCTGGAAGAGTGACATAAATTACCTTATCAGTTGTTTTAACTGGTACAGTATGTTACCAAGCAGAATTTTACTTAAAAAATAATCCTCTTAACAGTTCACTCTAGCTCTGTAGCTCTGTTCACTGTACTGCTTTTTATTTTCATGCAAAGCAGTTTCTGGAGTTCTAGAGGGTGTCAACCCAAATCTTAAATATTTTATTGTGGTGGGGGAGAGATGTCCCAAATAGAAGCTGCATTTTAGTAATGGATGAAGTTAGTCCTCATTTATATGTAAAGTGAACATTTGGGTTCTGGACTCATAACATGGATGTATTCACATCCCAGTTGAGACACTGCTCTTGTACCCTTAAGAAAGAAACGTCACCTGAATTGTGCCAGTAAAATGCGAGTCAAACTATTTTGATAAATCTGAGCAAAATGCACTAGACATGCATAACAATGACATTTACAAAAAATGTATATTTACATTTGTAAAAGGCTTTCTTAAATTAGATAAGATTCACTATTTTCACATTCAATGGCAACTGCAGGTACAATGTCTGTTCAGACTGAGGTAATATACAAACAACAGTATTGATAAAGGGAAAAATCTCAAATTCTGGCTACAATGGAGTACCACAGATACTTCTGTCAGTACTTCTCATTGCAAATCAAATCAATGGTCTTTTCTTTAGCAGTTGTTAATTTTGTAGGGAGTTGGGGAGGGAAGTGTAAACAAAGGAATTACTAAACACTTAACAGTAAAAGATTATCAAATTATTGGAAATTAAGAACCAAAGACAAGAGGCATGTCTTTACACAGAACGTTGTCTCTAGAGCCAACTTAGCAATGAGCAGTTTGAGTTGATCAATTTTGGTTATTATATTTTTAATTATCTGAAACAGCTCTATTTATTTGACTTGTGCAATATTTTTTAGTTACAATTAAAATGACAATTATTTCAACTTCAGATGTACAGTACATCATACAAATGTATAAACATGTGCATCTTTATGTGTCTTGAAGCATATAATTAAAATGATATTAGTAAAATGAAATGTCATAATCCATAATATAACCCAGCTGTGCTGCCCTGTGTCACATAGTATACCATCCATTCTTCAGACTTACTCTCCATGCACACATTGTTGATGGGCCTCAGTCCAGATGTGCAATAAATCAGCACAAACTGTAAATTAGTTTGATTTATTTTGCATGGTCTTACAAAGGAGCCATCAAGAAAGGAAAGCTTGTATTTCATAGTCATCATCAACGTAGCAAGAATAACATCCAGGCACATACCGTATGACTTCTCTTACTGTCCAAGGTCAGCCTCAGACCTTCATGTACTGTACCTGGTGAAACAAATGAATAGAGATCTAGGAGTACACAAACAGAAGTGTTAATTGTATTAATCATTCAAAGAATGTAGATAAGTTGGGCATAGTGTTCATTCTGGACAGGCATTTGGCTAACAGCTGATCTAGTCAACGGTACAAAATTATTTACAAACTTTTAATAATTTGTATGAAGCAAACACTTTTATACCCTCTTTGAAAAATCAGTTTAGTAGAGACTATCATTAGTACAATAGTAGTATTCTTTTGAGCAATATTTATTTTATTGGATATTTGCATGTGTAAAGCAGAAGTAGCATTAATTCACTTCGTCTGTACATTATTTAATTGGGAATTGATCTCATTAGAATGTATTTCTGGCATGGTATGTTTCTACACAATTTATTAATTGTTGGGTGATAAAAGGCCTTTGTTGAGACAAATCTGTTTGTGCAAGAGTTATTTTACACACTAACAATTAAATTAAATTGTAATGAGATTGTGCATGTGTGTCCTCCTTCATAAACTGTTTCAGAACATATCCAAATTAAACAAACATGAGAAAGCTATACAAAATGATCAAATTGTATTGTAGGATAAAAAGGATTGATGAGGGAAGCTTAACAATGTTTTTTTTTTAAATAAAAGAATTTATATACAGTATGTAGAATTCAAGCCCATTTGAGTGAAATAAGGGTTAATTAGTCAATGAAGTCTCAACCCTGCTATATAAAGTCAGATCTGCTTTTCATTTGCCTGCCCTAGGAGTCTACGGGTCCACATATAAGATATAAAGATTGTGTAAAACCGAAAGTTAATCCTAATAATTCATGCAACTGAATACCAGTGGATAGCCAAAAAATACTAGGGTATATTTTACTTTAATGTGACAGCTGGGGTGCCATTTCCTTTACAAAGCACCTCTTTTAAGTTGCTTGGGGAGGGGTTCAGACGATAACCTCTGATTGGGACAATAACTCCTGTACCCATGTGAATAATGTGATGTTGAGGAATTTCAATCTGTCTTCCAAAAATGATTACATCAGGTCATGAACATGTCCAGAGTCTGAGAGCCCTGCATGAAACCAAACTTCTTTAATGGCTGTTCCAAGGATCTAGGTAGAAAGAACCATTTGTTCCATACCAAAAAACAAATAATAGAAAATTCAAACAAAAGCAAGCAGTAACTAAAGAAGAATTATTTGACTAAAACTCAGGTAAGACTTAAACTTTAATCCTTTCTGTAATTTAAAATTGCAAAACTAATACTTAATGATGGCTTTAATGAGCCAAGCAGAGCAGAGCTTACAAACAGAAAGTTGCCATCAAGAAACATAACTGGAATTTCCTGTTGGCAGGTGGGCTGGGATTTTGATTTAAGCATGGCCTAGAAAACACTCAGCTCACATCATGGTATTCCAGTGTCAGTCCATATAACAAGGTTCCATTTTCAACATCTGTACTGTTTAATTGGCATCCAGGGGTGGTGTTCTACAACACACAGTGTTTCTAGGTGACTGAAGACCTGTTCTTACTTTGCAGATAATCACCTCCAAGACATTTTTACGTACTGATTTATTATGATTATACCCCCAAAATAAACAAGGTGACCTCCTTACAGATAAAAGAAAAAAATTATATGTTCCATTTTATGTTGGGAAGTGCAATCTACGACTATGGCAGAAACCCATTAATAAATACATCTGTTTTTCTTTCCACTATATGGTGTATACAGTATATCAGCAATAATGTAAGGTTTTAATTTATCTTGGGGGCTGTGGGGGTGCGTAACACTGCTCTAAACCATAGAGCATCTGCTCTTAAATCTTCCTTAGCACAGACACAAAAATATACATAGCCTGCAAGAGTGTGAATAGAAATCAAACATACATTTTCTCTCCCCCCTAGAGCCAGCTACTATATATAATCTCTTCTTTTATCATTTACATCCTGCTATTGCATAATGTACATACCTGCTTTATCCTCAGAGGGTCATGGACAATGGAGTCTAATCACTGCCAGGCAGGGAGTACAAGGTGAGACTACACCCTGGATGGGACACTCACATGCATACAGGGGCTCTAAAAACACAATCAGAATGAAAAAATAACAGTCACAGTTGAGGTTGACAAATATCTCAGATTAGACCTGATTTATGGTTTTAGCCTAATCTACAAAAGATACATTAACGAGAACAGAAAAAAAGACATTTCTACAATTTTCTTTCTAATTTCTTGCTGTATTATTTTACTTTTTTGCACAAATCATAGAATGGGTTAAACTTTTTCACAAATAATTAAACAATTCTAATTTGTATAAATCAAAGAAAGTGTATTCTTTTTAGACAAATTGCAATCAAAGAAAACATGCATTCTTTGTCCTGCACTATTTTCACCTGTATCAGTGTTTCATGTTCTGTTTATTGGGAGGTTGATGTGATGCTTTCCAGATAATGTTATGTCAGAAAAGTCTCCTGTAATTTCCATGAACTCTGTGGATCAATTTTACCAGAATGCGCAATATTGTTCTTAGACACGTGGGTTCTATTATAGGAAAACGGTGACACAGGAGGCATTTTCCATTTCCATGATTCTTCCAGCTCTGATGTTTCCATGATACAACAACAGTAAACTAGATCTAATCACATTCCAGTCATTTATTGACTTAGTGTCAATACTGCTGCTTGAGATCGTGTTAGTCCAATGATTTTGTTCCAATGCAGTGCCATTGTAGTGCCACTGTAGAGTAATCCGAAACAGGTCTATTTAAACAAGCCTGATGTCAATCTTGAATAGCCTCAGAAAGAATACAGGAGAGTACAGGAGCACAGTGATTTAAATAAATAATAATGATTTCTTGTATTTATATAGCATTTTTAGCCCAAAGGATCCAAAAAACGCCTTTTACATATATACATACTGTATATAGATATATACTGTATATCACCTACACCTGGGTAATTCACAGCAGACATTATACATCATTGTATTATACACATCATGTATGATGTTAATTATATATCATTGGCCACACACCAAAGTACAGTACCTCAGAAGTAAGAAGTTGCAGCAATAGAATTAAAGAGGACCTTAAGAAAGATGAGAGTGAAATTTAACAAAGACAGCAGAACAAATATGCTCTGCTTTTACATCAGTGACAAACTGATGCCTTCAAGAAATGGATGGATAAGATCTTTGGATCACAAAGCTACTATGAACCCAAACAAACTCATTTTCAAACTGCATGTTAATCCTTGGTCTTGATATTTCTGATTACCTGGGGAATTCTTTTTCCTGTTTATTTTACTGTAGTGGTCTTTTACTGTGCCATGGTTGATTCTTTATTAGAAATAATACTTTTGTGATCTGTAGTGACCTGCTCCATTTCCTTTTTAGGACTGTGGTATTCAGTTACATGTTATTTATAAGATGGACCACTGCTGGATGAATTACCTCATAAAGGCACCATGTAATATTGCAGTAATGCTGTTACTCAGTTTGCAAATTCCTGCTCTCATTCTCTACAGAACAGATATGTAGCGTATCAGACTTGAGTATAGGATAACCTATATCTAAATAAATTCATCTAAAATAAGTCTTCGGATGTTATTTATAGCAATTTGGATTCTGGCGATTTTCTAAATTAATGTAGAGTATATAAAAGCATTAAGTAAAAGATTCTGTTATCTTGCTGTATAGATCTTATATTTCTATGTTGCCTTACGAATCCCTATGTAGAGTAATTGTAGAAAGTTTGAACAATTTATAGTGGGGCTCTGATAAATATAACATTAAACTTCATCTCATGTTGCTGTATTTTTTTTTAAATGTCCTTACAATTTTCTAACAAAACAACAACTACAGGCAATTCTTTTACATTCATATTTGGATTAATGTTTGGACAAAAGTCTGTCTCACTCCAGTTCTGACCAACTCTGTGGCACCTGGCCAATTGTTCATTCCCTTTGGGGAATCATTGTCAGTTTCAGCTTATGACACAGTTCAGACAAACCTAAGAATATTTACTGGTTAAGGCAATCTTGATTCACCAATATGTTAATAGCAAAGTACTGTATCGTGCTTATTGCATAGTTGAAATTCAACAGCTATAATGATGCTGCAATAACAGATAGACACATTTCTGTTACTTTTTACAGAGGAGTCCTGATAAGTACAGTGATGAGTGTCATTTAGTCCTAGGCAGCACTGTAATGGGCACTCTCACAGACAGCTGTTGCAATATAAAAAATAGAATAACGCACACAGTACATGACAAAACAGAACTTAACATATTCAAAGTGTGGTAAAAACTATACAAAAAATAGCTATGAGACAGTAGTTGGTTTAGTGACGGGGATGCAGTCAGCGAAAGGTGAAAGATAAACAGATGCCCTTTGACCCTTTGCAGGAAGCAGCCATGCAAGATCAGTCAGAAGTTCACAGTCAAAAATAATAAAGCATTAGTGGCCACAGGAAGATGGAAAAAGTGATTAAACCTCATGAATGACAAATTAGAGGACATATCTCTTGAAAAGCATTTAAAAGCCAAGACCTAACACCAATAAACCAGACTACAGCACATTAACTAAGGCTCTCACTAGAGCCGTGATCAGTTTCTGAATTTAAACATTTCAAAAACTGTGTTTTGTTTTGGCTTATTTTAGATTAGAAAGTTAGAAATGCACATGCATCATTCACACAAACCTAGCTTAACTGTACATTTATTTCCTTATTTGCTTTATTAAGGTTCATCTCAATTTCTGAAATGAAACTTGCCCACCTCTGCTCCCCAATCCAATTCTTTATCCTGGATTAAGGCCTTGTATGCATTATGTTATCCATCATATACTTTTTCAAGTCTACAGTGCCTTGGTTGTAAAATGATTTGACTAAACTAGGCAAAGCTTGCATTTGCTGCTACAGAATGATTAACATACACTGAGCTTTGTAAATGCTGAAAATTATAGATTACAAACAGCACAGAAGGTAGTTCAACATGAGAGAGACAAACACCCATAACTGTAAATCTATCAGGAAAAAAACATATTTCTTTGGAACCCAGTCATTATTTCAGCAGATGTCAAACTACACTCTCACATATCATATTTCAGCAGAAACTTTGATTCCTCCATGTAGTGTATCAGCCGTTACTCGCACACCTCTCCCAGCTCACAAGCTCACATTTGCACATACATATGTTTACATGACCACACTATTTTTTCTTAATTATGAGCTTATTGGGGTACAGCAGTTTCCAGGTGTGTCCATCAAAAAGAAAGGCTATCCTGTAACCACATACATATTACATATCCAGCATGTAAAAAACACAACTAGGAATTTCAGGATCCATATTTAAAAAACACAGTACTGTGAACGTCTGTCTTTGTCATGAAAAAGTAAGAATGGAAGGACATCCATAATTGTGGAGTTTCATTACCTTTGCCAGCCCTCAGTGTTTTTATCAGTGTGTTTGTAAGCCACCCTTCACTCCGTCTCATAAACTTGTCAACAACAGGCCCTGGTAGAGAGTTCTGCTATTTTTTCCTGCTGAATGCATTGTGGAAAAAACCTCTACTAACTTACAGGCAGATTCCTTCTAGTCAACCAGCCATGGAGTTAATCCTTTTCTGACTCACTGGCTGTTGATAAAACACTTAGCCACACAGACAGTCAGAGAAACAGATAAAACTGTAATCTTCTTAGATAATTACAGTGAATTCCTACAAAAGTTATGTTTCTATTATTTTATTCTTAAATTTACATAAAAATAATATATTTCAGATTATAATTATTCATGATGTTATACTGTATTGTCAGTGGTTTCAAAATAATATTAACAAGGAGCTCTTTTTTTTGTTGCTACACATTCTAGACACCAGACGTTATTTAAGCAAGCCCTAAATATTTATTTGAGCTAACATTAGTCTTAATCATGTGTATCAATATTTTTGATTCACATTGATACGTCAATCATACATATCTAAATTGATAAACTGGATAAAATACATTATTTGAACAATTCTCTAAAAATTCTATGTAAGCATTAGTAATGCAGTTTAATAATCAAGTGATGCCTGTAGAGCTTTTATGAACAGTTTCAGCCTACTTCTATTTTTGTAAACCCTATTTCTTCTTCCATGGAAAATTCAGAATACAATTTGAACTGTATATTTATCCCTCGAAGCTCTCGGGCCCTATTTTTTTATTTAAAGCAGTTTGCCTGTAACGAAATTAGCTGGTGAACAAATCATGTTCACCCCTGGGATTTTCAAAACCATAAGAATTGATCACCTCTGATGCTTTCCTGTTACAAGAACTGAGTTTGTCAACATTGGCCACTGTGAGAGGTAAGGGGGAGCTTCAGCTATCCCTAAAATACAGTAGGACTACCTCCTTACTTCCATAAAGTCAACCATTGCTTCAGGAAAAAAATAGTCTGCAATTAATTCAGAAAGAAAAAAAATATTTTGAATTTTGCATTATTTCTTTCTAAACTAAAACAGATTTCATGTTCAATATTAATATTTTATAAAACAACCATATTATGTAGAGTTAATTCACTGTACAATTAATGTGCAACTGTTTATACTGTATTGGACTATACTGAATATACAGTAAACACAGGAACATTAGATATTAAAAAGCATTCAAAAAAGTTTTTTCCCATTTTTATTATTACTGATTTATCAATTATTAAAGAACATATAAGGTCCAGCATGCTTTGCTGTGTCTGGGGAATTTTGTCAGAGGACCTGTAAAAACTAAACCAGGTGTCTTGGGCATGCTGGCACTCGAATCCTCAGGGGTCCTCCGGTTAGGGGAGAAGTTGGATTTAATCTAAAATGACAGGCTATGTTGATGCCTGCTCACTGGGGAGTAGGCCCACTCCTCACTTTCCCCCTTCTTAGTGGAATAACTAGGGGTCACCTGGGGTCAACTGCATCACCCCAGCTTGGCTCTGACCTTGGCAGAGCGGCTGCAAGGCACATCTGGAGCATATTTAAGTTTCAGCTGTAACACATACAGCCTGCACTGGAGAGGGTCAGGAATGGTTTTCTCCATGATAAACTACAGTATGGAGTTTCTGGAAGCTTTTCAGCCACAGGCTCTTAGTTACAACCAAAATGTACAGTCTGGATGTGATTTTGTGGAAGAAGGAGTTTTTACTTAAAGCATTCAATGAAAAAAAACGGCACACACTTGTACGGATGCAAGACATCACAGCTCTTCTTAGTGCAGTGTTGAAGTTTATTGGACGGCCATTCGGAAAGCAAAGCAAACACAGTGCCTACTCTGCTCTGAAACACTTCCAAAGGTCAATTAAAAATCAGGCATGGCCCCAGTTAACCTCTGTTATCATTTAAGACAAGGACACAAAGACCATACTGTAAAAAGTGTTTTTTTAAGTGTTTTTAATTAATTAATTGCCATATCACAAAAGTATTGTGACTGAATAAACATATTACTATTAAATATTCCATCTGACAATACATAGCTTATTTTTCAAGTTGAAAAGTCTTAATCTTTTGTTTGCAAAAGAAAGGCAAACTTAAGTTATGACTAATATTCCAAGTCTGAGGATGTTAAATATTATCATACACAAAAAAATAAATGAATACATATTTGAAAAATAGTAAAAATCATATTCCAAAGTTTTTCTGTACTGTGGAAAAAATCAGAGCTCATTATTCATTTTAGTGGATTCTCTCATTCTGGCATAGTTTAACATCAGATTCATCTAGATTTTTATTGCCAGAGATTGGATGTTGAGCTGAACACTAAAGCTACAGTATATGAATAATGTGAAGCACTCCATTCCATGGAATCCTTAAGACAAAGCTGAAAAAGTCACAAAAAGCATTACCATATAGTTAACTGGGTTTCAAGCAGTAGTTTCTTCCACAACTATCATAACTGTACAAAATAAAAACTCCTTAACGTTTTGGTTTAATCGCTGTTGATCACTGTGCAGTCTGTTCCATGTCTCCTTGAATTCTCTTAAGCTTAATTAAGAATTAAGAAGTTGCTTCTGAGGAGTTTTCTCTGTACTGAGTTTTACTACACAGAGGAATACTAATTCATTTGAGAGTTGGAAAATCATTTATTGACTAACATTTTTGCTGGATCTTAAATTGTACATTGGCCTTGATATTATTATCCACAAAACAGACATACATATTTAATATTTCTGTGCACATTGCAGTGTGCATTTGGTGACTTTACTTTGTGCAGGTGGTTGCATAGCACTGCCTCCACCAATATCTTGGCAGATGCAGGTTAATTTCTTAGTTATGACCACCGTTCCATAGGTGCCAGATGGTGTTATCTTCATCAACAAGCATGATCCCAGCCTATCTAGCCCTAATTAGTTACGGCTTTTAACTTATTTTAATGTGTGTCCAATCATACCTCCTCCTGATTGGTGGGTCACTGTATGACCTTCTCATGTGCTGTAAATATTTGCGCAAAATGTGGAAGGTCAGTATAAACAGCCCTTCTGGATTGCAGTGTTGTTACATCAACACAAACCACCCACGATGCTGATTGGAAAATGAATGGAAATGGGCAGCAGAAGTCAAGATTATTCAGTTATTTAGTTGTATTTGTTGTTATTTTTGGGATATATGTGCATGTTTGCTTTGAGAGTGCATTATAATAACTGTGGCAAGTTCATTTTCATTTTTTAAAACAGTTTAACCAGAATAAAAAACAAACAGATGTGGCAAATTTAGTTAGATTTCATTCTTTAATTAAATTCCTTCATTTATTTCTTTGTTTCTTTCAACTCTTCTCTTGCCAATAAACACAGATAATTAAACACATGAAATCAAACTGAAACTGTTCAGTTTCTTAAAGAACTATGCTACGCTCCTTGTTAAAAGGTTTCACTATGAGGAATGCTCTTGCTTTATTTTATGATTTTATTTAAACTGATCATTTATTTTACTCAATTGTGAATAACAAAAGCAACATGTTTCAGACAACTGTTAAAATGAGTTGAAATCTGGTGATGTTTTTTACAAACCCTTGAGAAATAATATTGCTGCCAGTTTGACATGCTGTGTACAGTAAATGTTAATAAATAAAAGTGTTTAACATCCTCAGAACAAGAAGACGAGGCCACCAAAGAATGCGGTGGCTCGACGCCATCAAAACAGAGACTGACTTAGGCATAGAACAGCTGAAAGGGAAAGTCCAAGACCGGAAAGCGTGGCGAGAGATGGCCTATAGAATCGCAGAGAGTCGGATCCGACTGACCGGATAACATCATCATCATTAACATCCTCATCAAGAGACTAACGAATGGCACTGTTATGTGGCTTTTCTCTAGTCTAGTGGGATGCTTTTATACTGAATTATTACAAGATGTTCATTTTTGCATCTCTTCCACAAGAGAGGTCAGTCAGCTGCAGCATGTACAACTTAAGTACATGTTTTCAACATACAGTATATAAATACCCATATTTAGAACTTAAATCCACATTATTCTGCTTAAAGACTGGAAATAATTAGGAAAAAAAATTTAAACTCAGTCTCATGTAAACAAATATTTTTAGGCTTCTGTCTGAACTTCTGTTAAACTAGACATGTTTTATATGAAATTTTAACTGCTAGACTAATTCTTCATTCATCTTAGAGTATTATCACTATCACTTAATGATTTTTCCCCCAATTCTGAGAATGTCAAAAAGATAACAGCATCCATGAAAGCATTCTGTTGGAAATTGGTAGAGATATTTGTTGTTGTTTTTTGTTGCACTTCAAAGAACACAAAACATTTGATTAATTTTAACCCTTTAGCTGGAAAATATATAATTTATATCTGAAAAACTGAAATTCTGGTCAGTGTCAGTACAGCATTGTAAGTTTTGCCAAAATGCATTGTATGTTGTATATATAAGTAAAAAGCTTCAAATAGTCAAATATTTCAGTTTCTGCCAGGTTTGTAGTTTTAGGGCAGATGTATTTACCTCTGCTTGTTTTGTAAATGTACTGTATCAGTTTCTTGCAGATGTGGAAAACTATATTATAATATGTTTATGAATACTATACCTGACTCCAGGTATAGGACCAAGAGGCACCTGAGCTTCTCTTAGGGCAGAATGAGAAGTAAGATGCAGTTTTCTTCCTCTTGGGGACCACACAGGGGTGAAATTCCAGTATGGGTTATTTAAAGCTCCCAATGAAGAATGTTTTTTCTTTGAGAGGAGGTGAGAGAATAACCACACAAACATAAGGAGAATGTGTAAACTCCACAAAGCAAGACACTGAAGCAAGGAATCAAACTCACGCTGCAGTGAGGCAGAGCAGTGACTATAGTGGTAATTCCCTTTGAAATATCCAGTTAAATTTCTAGGCACCTAGAAACACCACTGTGTTTTCTGCTCTTTGTTGCAACCAAGCTTTCCATTATTAAGACAAATCCATTTATTGAACTATTTTCATAACGACAGTTATTTAAACTCAGGACTTGGTTTCATTTATTCCTTCCCAAGATAATTCTGCTTTATTGATTCTTGATGACCTGTAGATGTGTGACCAAACTACAGATTAACAATTAATGATGTTCAGATACAGATGAAATCACATACAAAAAAGCATTACTATAATAATAATAATAATAATAATTGCTTACACTTATATAGCGCTTTTCTGTACACTCCACTCAAAGCACTTTACAGGTAACTGGGACTCCACGATCACCAATGTGCAGCACCACCTGGATGATGCGACGGCAGCCATATTGCGCCAGAACGCTCACCACACATCAGCTATTAGTGGAGAGGTGAACAGACTAATGAAGCCAATTCATAGATGGGGATTATAAGGAGTCCATCATTGGTAAGGGCCAAAGGGAAATTTGGCCAGGACACCAGGGTTACACCCCTACTCTTTTCGAGAAATTTCCTGGGATTTTTATTGACCACAGAGAGTCAGGACCCCGGTTTTACATCTCTTCTGACAGACGGCACCTTTTTACAGTATAGTGTCCCCGTCACTGTCCTGGGGCACTACGACCCACATAGATCTCAGGGTGAGCACCCCCTGCTGGCCCCACTAACACCTCTTGCAGCAGAATCCTTAGTTTTTCCCAGGAGGTCTCCCATTCAGATACTGACCAAGCTCACACCTGCTTAGCTTCAGTGGGTTGCCAGTTGTGAGTTGCAGGGTGATATGCCTGCTGGCAAATATGTGGCCTCCTCATAAAAGGCCTACCAGATATTAAACTGATAAGAACAGAAACTACACTTGATCTGAGCCATAGGCCAGAAGTGATAATACTAATCATACTCAGATTTGTGTGGTCCCAGTTATTTAGGATCAAGACACCAGTGTTTTGGACTGACATACAGAGATGTGAGAGAGAACCAGAAAATACAGCTGGAACAAGGTTAATGCTAATTTCTAATCCTGCAGTTTTTTTTAAAGTTGAAAACAGAGGACTAATCAAATTCAATGAAAGGATCAGTTAAACTAAGTAAGGGTTTCATTTACCTGTGATCACATTTTGAAAAGGCTATCTTAACATAAAAGAATATTTGCTGTTTCCAGCTTTCAGTGCCAATTAGGATTAAGCAGACACAAAACACAGTATTATTGGTACTGTAGTTCAACATAAAAAGCTCAATTAGCAATATACATATTCATGAACAGGAGAACAAGTAATAGGTTTATTCCATGCTAAAAGGAGAAGAAAGAAAACAACTTTTCAGCCGTGGAGCCTTCTTCAGGTATGAGAAAGACAGGGCAGTAAGCAAAGGTAATGTAACATAGGAGAACAAAAGCTGGGAGAGAGAGGGGTGGAAGGCGGGAGGAGGGGACAGACAGAGTGGCGAATCAAGTAGTGTGAAGTCAGGATAGGTGAAGAGAGGTGTGAAATGAAACCTACAATTAATAGAGAGAATTTAGAAGACTGTCGTTGAGAGAAGGAGGATGATGTGATAAACAGTGTCTGCTTGTTCCCTTGCAGCCTACGCATCCTGACACAGATACCCACCTGAACTACTTCATATACAGGAGATTGGATATCTATTAACATAGAGCTGAGAATAAATGCAAAAAGCTTGGAAAGATTTCTTTTAGACCTCAGGATGAGAAGGATATACTCTTTCTCTCAATTTTTTGAAAAACCCAACCAAATTGGACAAAGGTTAATTGTAATTAATTAACCAATCTTAATCTTAATCTTATCAAGATTTCAAACAAATAGCTGTTAATACCTAATTCAGCCCCCTTAACATAAGCAATGATATCTCCTTAGGATGCTTAAACTGCTGTATGCTTCGGTGATCAGACTAAAAATGGGGTCATAGTGTTTTTTTTTTCCAAGTTACTGTTACTGTGATGAGAAGTATGATCTTACAGTACCAGCTTAAGCTCGAAAGCCTTTCTGCAGACTAATCTTTTTAACAGAAACCTAAGCCTGAATACCGCCTGCTGCTCTCTGTTCATATCTCATCTATCAAATTGCATTTCAGTCAAGAAATTTATGGCTAGCACAAGGGGGTTTGATATGAGAAAATGTTCTGCTCTTCAAACCAAATTGTGAGCAGCAACTCCTAGAATTCCTTAGCCCAGAATGATGGTAAGCAGATTCCACTAGTTTCTTCTTCCATCCTGAGTCTGGTTCAAAGCTTTACAGTCCTCTTGTTCTATTTGCAAAAACAATTTAATGGTGTACGATCTTAGAAACATGTATCAAGTAGTGTAATTATGCAACTTGATACTTTATAGAAGGGAACAATGGTCTGTGCAATAATTTAATTTTTTGTAAAGCAATCTTTATGATATATCGGGGGGGGGGGGGTGAATTTTACATATTTTAAATGTTAAATGCATTGAAAACTATAACATTTTTTATAGATTATCAAATTTATAGAAATATAAATAAGTATAAACATTGGAAAAGCTTGGAAAAGCACAGTGTTATAAATCAGCTTATCAATTTATTTCAATAGTTATTCTGCATATCACTATTGAAAAATTCACATTGTTCATACACAGGGCAGGAATTGCAAATAAATAGCTAAATATTTATTTTTGCACCTGCAGTAATAACCTGCCTCTAGCTGTTGTAATTAAGCCCTGGGTTACTCCATATGGTCTGCAGTCTGCTTTTTGTTTTAAGCCAAACAAACAGAGCTTTTTAAATGTAGATTTTTCACTGTGCACCATTAGCTGTATCTCAAAAACTCCATACACTGTGCAGGGACTTTAAGGAAAGCTTGGTGAAAATAAAAAAAAACTTAAATGTATCACCCACTGAAATGTATCACAAGGGGTTCACCACAGTTGTCAGGAATTGAGTATAATTGAACACTATATTTACACAATCTAGATTCAGTGACTCATTCTCGTAAACAGGTGTGCACTGATCACATCTCTTGTGTAAGTATAAGTAGGTGAGCTTAAAACTGACATACAGTCAATCCAAGGTTATATCTCTGTAGTATAAATTATACCATACACAAAGATCCATACATGTAAAACAGACTGGAAAAGGCACAAAGCCAAAGACCATTCATGTCACAGACATTGTCTTGCAGGGTTTTACGTCATGAGAGTTTCGGGAGTTGTGAACTATAGTCTGAATCTCCCTGCCCCTTCCCCTCCTTCCCCCATGAGCTGTGTGAATCTCCACCATCTGACAGGTAAACAGACCTCTGCCCACAGGATTTCCTTCCTGGCAGGGTGGGGTACTATATGTTCTGACGTCAGTAACTGACCCCCTCTGTCAGCCAGCTTCCCTCTCCCCGATTCTGAGATGGACCCCTCCCATTCTTTATTTCCAGGGCTTCACTGTGAATGTCACCAAACAGGACATGAGAAACAGGCATGACCAGTTTCTTTTTACTGTTGCCCCTCAAAGATGCAAAACATTATTTTGCTTGTTGAATTTTTGTCAGCTATTTATAAAACCAAACCTGCAGTCAAGATTAAATCATTTTTAGGTAATTGTGTGTTTAGTTTTGAAAACAGATTATATTATTTCTTCTGCAGTAGGTTGATCATCAATAATCACAATTATTCTTATTGACTGCTTGTCGGTGTCAGTTGAACATTGAAGAATGCTTCCAAAATTAAGTTAATGAATTCTCTGAATGACCTGTTAAGTGTGTATTGCTTGTACTTTTCTCTAAAATACAACATCTTAATATGAACTTACCATGAAAAGCTGGTCTTTGAAATAAAATAAATTCGTCGATTGACATACTGTAAATCTATTGATTGACCTTGGAGGATTGCCCTGTCACACCACATGGTCGTACTGGATTTCATGTTTTTCTGTTCAGAGTAAGGCTATCTTTCAGGGATTGTCCGTCACCTGACACTTCACAGTGAAATAAAATCCCTTTTGCTTGTAGAGGAGAGGTTGATGTCAGAGGAGGTGCATTGTTATTTGTTATTCCTTTTATTAATTGTTTGCATGTGCAGTTGAGAATAAAATAACAGGTTACATTATAGGTTGTTGACCTACAGTACTGTATATGTTTTGTAATATATGTTTTACATTTTGGTAAAGGGAGATAGGAGTGCAGCATTTGTAAAGGCAGGAGTTTTATCTTTTCTCAAAGTAAAAAAAAAACAACAAATGTTTTGTAAGCCAAAGATTATCACAGGAGTATACTGATGAAAAGTGTTTATGCTCACCAAGTGTTACTTTATTTGTTACTTTGGTTTGGGTTTGTGTTCCTTTGTATTAATTTTGTTAAGTGCTTATTTCCCTTGAACCTCCTGTGGTGTCTCCGTGGGAAAGTTTACATAAATGAAAAAATTACTCACACCACACTTTTCCTTATCTTAGCAGAGTTTCTTCCATCTGAATATCTTCCAAATCCAGTCTGTAATTCGTTCTCTTAATCCTGATCCGAAACGAGTTCCAAAGTCCGTAAAATAACACCAATCCAATAACACTAATCCACAATCCACAATCCGAAAACCGTAAACCGTATCTCCTTTCAATAGTCCGTTCTTCTTTAATCCGATCTTTAACACAATCCTATTTTCCTCTCTCTCCTTCAAACCACATTCACCTTATCGGTTCCGCGCTGGTTCACTGCCTCCGGGGCATTTATATTTTCGTTCCTGATGAGGCTCAGCTGTCTCGTTGTTTTTCTGGGTAGACCCTTTCCATATACGGGTCAGCTGGTTCATCTTGGCGGCCATTTTGCTCAGTTCTATGTCGAGTATATTAAGTAGGTCATTCCGAAAATACCGGTTATGAATGACCCTTCCCCTGGTCATCTTACATTCCCTCCCCCTTAGATCAGCCCCATCCTCGGACTGTCTAGAAAAAAATAAACAATGCATTCGGGAGAGGGCATCTACATTACTTTGTTTCTTTCTGGGTCTATAAACCGTTCGGAACTGAAACCTTTGAAGACTAAGGCCCCATCGGTGATTCAGTTGTTTTTGTCTGTATTTTACAACATCCAAGTTAATGGCGCATGATCTATATACAATACAAACCGTCTTCCCAATAAATCATATCTTAAATAGTCAAGGGCCCATTTTATTGCGAAACATTCTTTTTCTATTGTCGAATACTGTTTCTCCGCGGGGTTTAACTTACGGCTAATATATAAAATAGGGTGCTCCAGTCCATCAATTTCTTGTGACACTATGGCTCCAACCCCAGTCTCGGAAGCATCCATGTGTACCATGAATGTCTTGTTAAAGTCAGGCACCTGTAAGACCGGTTGAGATGATAAAGTTGCTTTTAAGTCCTGAAAGGCCCTCTCTTTGATTTCTGTCCATTTTATTTTATCAGGACAGCTTGTTTTTGTCAAGTCATGCAGAGGGGTGGCAATGGAGGCAAATCCTGGAATGAAGTGGCGATAATAACTCGCAAGTCCCAAAAACATTCGTATCTGCTTTTTCGTAGACGGTTTAGGCCAGTTTTTCATTAACTGCACCTTTCGATCTTGGGGCATAATCATTCCTCTCCCAATTGTATAGCCGAGATAATTGGCTTCCCGGGCCCCCTACCAACATTTATTGGGATTGGCCGTTAATCCTGCTTCTCCCAAAGCTCCCGTTACTGCATCCAGGTGTTGTAGGTGTTGTTGCCATGTCATACTATTGATTACGGCATCATCTAAGTAGGCAGCCGCAAAATCACGATATGGTCAAGTATTCAGTCCATTAATCCTTGAAAAGTAGCTGGAGTTCCATGTAAACCAAACGGTAGGACCCGATACTGGTACAGCCCCTCAGGGGTCGCAAAAGCGGTCTTGGCTTTAGCTTCTTCAGCCATCGGCACTTGCCAATATCCCTTTGTAAGATCCAGCGTACTGATATATCAGGCGTTACCTAATCGCTCGATTAACTCATCAATACAAGGCATAGGGCAGTGAGATCAGCGAGATCTCATTTAACCTTTTGAAATTGTTACAGAACCTAATAGTTCCGTCCGGCTTGGGTATCAATACTATTGGACAAGCCCACTCGCTATGGGATTCCTCTATTATTCCCATTCTTAACATTTTTTCTACCTCTTCTTTAATTAATTTCCCTTTGGCTTCTGGTATTCGATAGGAAGGCAACCTTACCCTTTTCCTTGGTTCTGTCATAATCTTATGTAGGATGAGGTGGGTTCGACCCAGTGTCCTGGAAAAAACATCTTTGTTCTGCGATAGGAATTCTTATAATTCCTGCTTCTGTGATGGAGCCAGGTCCCCCACGGCTACTGCACCAGTTTCTTCGTCCAAAGGGTCAGGGGAGAAGTGGGTGAACAGAACTTCTGCACCATGCCATTTCTTTAATAAATTGACATTTATTAATTGAATAATTGAATTGGTAGATAAGAGCTGACGCCGTTTGTCATGTTGCTTGACTTTGTAGTTGACCGGACCCACTTTTTCAACCAACTCATAAGGCCCCTGCCAGGAGGCCAGGAATTTACATTCCAGGGTCGGAACCAATACCAATACTTTGTCCCCAGGCTGAAATTCTTGTGCAATAGCTCCCCTATTGTAAATCTGCTTTTGTTGGGCCTGGGCTTTTTCCAGGTTTTCTTTCACAATGGATCAACAATGTTGATTCTTTCTCTCATTTGTTCGACATGTACAATGACAGTCTGTAAAGGTGAAGGTTGATGCTCCCAAGATTCTTTAACCAAATCTAATAGGCCCTGTGGTCTCCGAGAGTATAGTAACTCAAAGGGAAAAAACCTGGTCGAGACCTGCGGTACTTCTCAAATCGCAAACATTAGATAAGGGAGCAGCTGATCCCAATTTTTGCCGTCTTTCTGCATGGCCTTCCTCAGCATGCCTTTCAGGGTCTTATTAAAACTGTCCACCAGTCCATCTGTTTGTGGGTGATATACTGAGGTTCTGATTTGATGGATAACCAATAGTTTACTTAAGTCTCGCATGACTTTGGACATAAAAGGAGTTCCCTGATCTGTTAAGATCTCCTTAGGGATTCCCACTCTAGAGAAAAATTGTATGAGCTCCCTAGCTATATTTTTGGCTGTGGATGCTCTCAACGGAATGGCATTAGGGTACCTTGTGGCCTAGTCCACTATTACCAGTATATACTGATCTCCTTTGGTGGTTTTGATCAGGGGTCCCACCAAATCCATCCCAATCCGTTCAAAAGGAGTTTCAATAATTGGGAGGAGAATCAAAGGATTCCTATAATAAGGTTGCAGGGCAGTTCTCTGAAACTCCGGGCATTCCCGACAATATTTCTTGATGGCCTTATGTATTCCTGGCCAAAAGAACCTAGCATTCAGTCTCTCAGCTGTCTTTTTCATCCCTAGGTGTCCTCCCAGGAGGTGGCTATGGGCCAAGTTGAGGAGTTTCGACTGGTAGGCCCGGGGAATCAGGAGTTGTTCCACTTCTTCTTGATCCCTCCTCTGCACCTGATATAGGAGGTTGTTTTTCACCATGAAATAAGGGTAACTAAGGGCACCATTGTTATTACACAGCCCTTGATTTTTCTCACATGTCCCCACGCATGTCTCAAATTTCCATCTTCCAACTGGGCCGTCCCGAACCTACCTCAATGCTCTGGTGGCTCCCAGTCCGGCATATCCATATTCAGGAATTCATCTCCCAGTCCGGGGCCTTCTTCCTGTGGGTCTTCTTCTCCAGGGGAGTCTACAGCATTGTTGACAGGGTCTCCAGGACACGGGAGTAGACTTTGCCTAGCTGACTGAACATTACTCGAAATTTGGAGAAAGTGGGGACAGTCTCGTCCCAACACTACAGGGTAAGGCAATTGCTCAACCACCCCTACCATTGATTTATATGTTCCCCTTTCTGTAGAAATGTTAATTAACACCGACGGATATATCTTTGTGTCACTGTGAATGCAAGTAATAGGAATCCCCTCCATTCCCCTGATTTCCGTTTCTTCGGGTAGGGGTCACCAGTACTGTAGGGGTCACCAGGGTCACCATATTTCCTGAGTCCAACAAGGCCTCAACAGGTCCTCCTCCTAACTTATTTTTTGTAAAATGGGGGTCCTCACAGGTCGGGATTCTTGCCGTGAGGTAATTACACTTTGCTTCATCTCTGGTGTCCACTTGCCTGGGTTCAGACCAACTAGGACAATGGCTGGCTACATGCCCCTCTTCATGACAATTAAAGCATCGACAGGGTGATTTCCATAAGTTGCATTTGGCCTCTGATCTGACCTTTCTTGTAGGGATTTCTTAAATTGTGGAGGGCCTTGATAATCACTGTACTTTAATGACCGATACTTCATTTCAGTTTCAGAACTCTTGGGGTTTCTCCTCTCCTCTTTTTGAAATTCCACATTTTCTTCCCTCATCAAGGCCTCAGTGGCATGCTGTCTGTCCACTAAGTCAATTGCCTGGTCCAGTGTCTGGGGATCCCCACCACTCACTTCCCTTTTCAGGTGTACAGGCAGACTCCTCACAAAGTGATCCAACACCACTCTTTCTATCACTTGCCTGAATTTAGTTCTTCAGGCTGAAGCCATTTCTTTTCCAAATGTACCAATCTAGTGGGCTTGTCCATTTGATATTTCCAGTTATGGAACCAGACTGCTCGTATTGCTATTGTTATCCCTAATCTCGCCAAGAACTCACTTTTTGGAGTCTCATTGTTCTCAGCATCCACTACTTTTAAATCATAATAGGCCTTTTGGGCTTCTCCAATTAAGTAAGGTGCTACTCTCCCTGCCCATTGGTCTCTGGGCCATGCATTTCTAGTTGCAGTTCTTTCAAATGTGGTTAAATAAGCTTCCACATCATCAAGTCATCTTCTGTCATCTTGTGGAGCCCAATTGGTTCAGCAGTGTAGGTGTCTCTCCCTGTTACTGAAGTCTGCCTGATTTCCTCCCCTAATCTTTGTATTTCTTCCCTCACCAATTCCTGTTCCTCTATAATGCGTTGTTTATTTTCAGTTTTAATCTTATTTGCCTCCTGTTGTTTTTGGAAAGCTTCTTGCTGTCCTTTTAAAGCCTGAAACTGGGTAAGGGTGGCTTGGGACATTTGATGTATTAACTGTTCCATTATTTTGTGTTTTTTTCTTATCAACGTCCGCGCCGATTCACTGCCTCCGGGGCATTTATATTTTGGTTCCTGATGAGGCTCAGCTGTCTTGTTGCTTCTCTGGGTAGACCCTTTCCATATACCTTGCCATAGACTTCTTGGCAGTCATTTTGCTGAGGTCTATGTCGAGTATATTAAGTAGGTCATTCCGAAAATACCGGTTATGAATTACCCTTCCCCTGGTCATCTTACACTCCTTAGAGACATATCATGAGTGGCCAGATCTAGATAAGAAAATTATTCAAAGGATTAACATTTGCCAAAACATTGCAATTTTTTTAGTTACACGCTATTTTGCATTGGCTTCAATACAAACAGTAATGTTCTGAGAGCATTAGGGTTACCTTCACTCAATGCAATCAACAACATGGGATTTAGAAACATAGAAATTCATGTCAATGTAAGATAAGATCACTCTATTAGCCATATACAATTTTTTGCATCAGGGATTTGTCTTTTCACTTACCCCAACTTGCTCTCCATGAGACACACAGACAGGGAGAGAAGCTTAGGGTCAGAGCGAAGGGTCAGCCATTGTGCAGCACCACTGGAGCAGTTGGGGTTAAGGGCCTTGTTCAGGGGCCTAACGGAGTAGGATTCCTCTGCCAGCCACGGGATTCGAACTGTTAATCTTCCTGCCACAGGTGCAGATCCTTAGCCACAAAGCCACCACACCACCCCCAAAAGCCTCTCCATTTGACCTTTAATACAGTAAGAGTACCTTTATGTACAGTAGTTGACATTAATAGCACATTGCTATTATCCCAGGCTTGCAGTGGAGTGGTGATAACATATTTATTACAATGCACCACTTCATGATTTGTCTTGGCATCCCTTTAATTAGTAAATTATGTTCATTTTTGTTTATGCTCTTCACATACTGAATTCAGTAGAACTTACCTATGAACCTATTCAATTTAAATAAATGCCTAAATTTTAAAATTTTCTATTTCAACTTTTATAACTGAACAAGACATTGGTAAAATCACATTATGCTTTTATTTTCTCCTCCCCCCCTAAAAATCTGAAAGTATCATCAGTCAATTTAGTTTTTATTTATAATCTCCATTCATTTTCCCTTTTGCTCTGAAAGCCTCAATGTTCTGACAGCACTACAGTCTTTTCATTTGTTCCAAGCCCTGTCAATCATCAAACCCTGCACTGACTTTGCAGTTTTATTTGTTACCACAACAAACACATTCAAACATTTGCAACACATTCAAAGTACCTACTGGACTTGGACGTCTGAGAGCACATAAAAGCAAATGCTGACAGAAACTCAGGTTGCTGCAATGTTTGGTAATGTAACCAATGTGAAACTGATCATTTGATTCTGAAATATAATGCTTACGGTATATTTGTGATTTAGATCAAGATCAAGGCTAAAAGAGTCAGATCTATATGATGAAACTGCAGATTGTAATCAGTATTATTTGAATAAATCTGACAGACACTGTATTATGACATCCTCATTTTTTCTTTTAATTTCCTGGTTTCACATGTTAAAATGTTTCAAATTTACAAACAATAGATTAAATAGTTTGCAGTTTCTATAGATCTTTCCTCTAAATGCATTGATCTAATAATTGATATTTTTTCTGTTACAAATGAGATGTGTTATCTCAGAGTTCATACTGCAACGAGAATAAAATCAGTGAGAAGAAAATACACAATGAGGTGGAGAGGCCTGGAAAAAGTGCTGAGATAGTAAGAGAGAATTCTGATTAAGTACTGGGTCAAAGCTTCATAAAGAATTGATGAATGAAAAGCTCATGAATTTCCTTTACCTTTACATCTTCATTTCGTACCTTTACCAGCTGTTTCACACTCTGCACTGAAAGTCATTGTGAACTCGAAGTTTAACAGTTCTTATGATTTGCTGATCTCATTAATAATTTGGTGTAACTTTTTTCTGCCTTTGTATATTCCTTTCACTGTTGCTCAACCATGAAACGTTTCCTTGAGGTCTAAGCATTAATACAGCATGCTTCAGTCATTAAGGTAAAAAAAAATATTATGTGGATTCTATTTTACCATTATTTTGTTGCTTTTAAGCCTGTTGCTAATCAGTACTTTAACCCTCCTGGCAATAGCAAATAATAAATCTATTATCTTACAGTTAATTTCTAAGATTTCAATTTTTAGATTTTTTATTTTTTTTAGGATAAATGGGTATTTTTAATTGTCTCCAGAGTGTTGGGTAGCATCTTGATGCAAGTTTTTATTTTCTTATAGGTGATGCATACTTTAACTAAAATGTATGTGATAAAATGGACTTCTGTTAATTACTTGCTAAGAGCTCAACTACCACATTCTAAATTTAGGAGGCTGAGGATAACTATGGTCTTCAGTACATTGACCTTGTAAACAGAAGGAGAGAAGACATCAGGTCAGAGGCGGTAGGATGGAACAGGGCTGTAGTGGGGGTATATTGTAAGTGTGCTTGGCCACACTAGGTGCTTTCACAGAATGGGTTTGTATTTGAAGTCTCTGATGGTTTTTCAATCTACAGAATCTTCAGTAAAAATCAGCAACTCCTGGGGACTGCGGCTCCTCCGGAACACAGCCTACACATCACAGTGAATGGGAGTCCTTCAGCCTCCCCTTAGTACCTATTGCACTCCAACCCCTGCATTACAGTTTCTATTGCTCTCCCATATGTCACCCTGATGGCACACCAAGGCCAGATTTTCAAGAGCTTTATTCTCCACTCTAAAATATACTAATTTACTATTTACTATTTACTAACTTCAAAATGCTATCCTAACCAAGAACTATATCCCTGAATCAACAGTGTAATGCTAAAAATATACTGTTAAAAATATTTAATTTCCTTCTGCCCTGCCTATAATGTTTCCTACAAGCTTTTCACCTTTATTTTTTTTCTTGCAGTTGTTTGCTTTGAGATGGGACAGATCATAGTTGTCTGTGGGCCTAAAAGCTTTGTGCATTAAAAGCTGTATTTGAAATTCAAGACAGTTCTGAAAAACCAAATGTGGATTTCTGCTCTGAGTTGATGTTGTGGAAATCTTTTCTCTGCTGTTCTATTTTACCTACTCAGGTACCATGTCCATCCTTTAATAGCTAACATTGGAAGTCAGCGTCTTTCATACAATTTCTGAATCGTGAGGAAAGCAGTAGTTTGGTGAAAATTAGATTTCCTCTTCTGTTCTATGCAAGACAGTATCCTGAACAGGTTCTGTATGAGGAATGTGGTTCAATGTCAAGCAGGTTATTGGATGTGTAAAAAATAAAAAGAAGGACATTTCCAAAAGTATTGTGCTCACAACATATCAGATTCAGGTATACTCTTATGCCACAGTTGTACTGATGGGTCTCCATGATGTAGTTATAGACATACCTTAGTCAACTGATGTGTCATTGTGTTTTGGAAACTCAGGTTTCTCAATGTGTTCCATTTTCTTAACTGATGGACATGTGAAGAACTGGGAAAGTTATTTTTTATCAGGACACAGGTTGTTTCTAATTGTTTTTGTGAGGATGTTGGTCACCTAGTTTAGCATGGACAATCCATGTTTAGGTTCACAAAGCATTATGGAAGTGGGCTGATTTCTTATTGTGTCTGAATGGACTCATGAGTTTCTGGAAAGTGCACATTTACTTGGGTATGTCCCCTCTACTGAGAACAAAAACGTGTTCTTTATATCCGCTTTTTCTTAATGACCAGGAACTGGTAAAAAGATTGTTGTCTCCACCACATCATTGTTGAAGTATTTTACTGACAGCATCACAAACTTTTCATCTTGGAGGGACAGTCCCAGCAGAATCTCATGGGACTGTGACAATGTAGTGCAGAGGTCACATTGTATAGAAGTTAATTCCTAATGAGTTCCGTAACAATCAAAGAAAAAACAGGACTATTTTTAAGTTAAAACAGGATATTTTTATATATACATAATATTAAAAAGAAAAACACAGGACCCAAAACATCCTAATTTGCATCGTTTGGTTCCTGTTTATATGTGCTAATTTTACAGAATATCAATAACACTCCCAGGGGTAACCTGTAGCAGGATGCCTGCTTGTTGTGCACACGCTGAAACAAAAAGCCATTTTTAGCAAGCTTCTCCTGTGCTGGTGAACAATAGGAGGAAATGACATTACGATGTCATGTAGACAATAAGCCCACAGTCCCTTGTTGCTGACACACCCAGCCCAGGATCTCTGGAAAGGTATTCACAAGGTGACTCCTTTGTAGTAACATTCACTGGTGAGCACACCAGCGATGTATACCACAGTGCTTGAGTCCCAAAGGACTTCTGTGGAATGTATCCAGAGTGCACTAGGGTACAACGCTATACAGCTATAACTTGAAGCACAAAAATGAGTGTCTGCTAGTGGACTAGCAACATAAACCTTTGGTTTCTAGTGGAGCAAAATATGTTGTTGTTTTCATGATAGATGGTATATTTATTCTCTGTTCCTAAGAATTGTTTCTTAAAAAACCTTTTTCTTCAAACACATTTTCATATGTAAGTAAGGATCTTCAGTGCTCCTTAATATCTTTAAAAGATAAAATCATTTAGATAATATTAATAATAGATAAGATAACCATATCAATTCTAAAAGAAAAGCCATCAAAAGTGCAATAGCTTAACCTGATATTGGTTGTGAGAGTGATATTTATATTCTGGCTCCAAGTGATTGTTTTGTATAGTGATTGATTCACTTCACAATATCATGAAAACATATATACCATGGAAAGAAGTATTCAAATTAATATTAATGAAGAATAGCCACTCCCGAATATACATATCTTCATGTATTCAGTATGAATAAGTAATGAAAGGATGTTTATAATAAATTATTTATTATTAGAAAGTAAAGAGGACCTTTGAGAAACCAGTAGTATATGCGACCTTCATAGTGGACTCATCTGCCCATTTGCTTAAAAGGTATTTATTTAAAATATTTTATTGTAGCTTAACTTGTGGGTTACATGACTGTGAAACACATATGGACATACTGTTGAAATCATCTTTAAACTGCTAACTTTTTTGTTCTAATTTACATGTAACATACAGTATAGGTAATAAGACTACTAATGTGATTAATTATATTACCTTTTCTGCTGCAGATTTCAGGATAAGTATATGTATTGTTGGATCATTCCAGAATGTTTTCTGAACTCATCAATACAATCTCTTAACATTCCTTGCAGACACTACTCCTCAAAATACCCATACAAATGTATGATCTTCACCTTGAACATATTCACAATTCTAATGGCATGTGCACAGTGAAAATTGTAAGGTTAAGACTTCACATTGACCATTATAAACAGATACAAATACAAGACTGGTGATTAAATTGTTTGTCAACAGATAGGAGAGACACGGTGGGTAACTGCAGAAACTCTGTAGACTTTCTTTCTGACATATGGGAATAACAAGCCTTTGGCCGTATTTTAATGGTCTGATTCCATTCACACTGTTGAGAGTGGGGTGTGTCTGTACTCCCATTTACAACAGGATTTCCAGTCTGAGTCTTACCTAAGGTGCTTACCTTCCATGAATGAAAAAGATCTGTATCATTTGTGTTACATGTACATTTGTTTCATATTGTAAATTTTGTAAGTCTGTCAGGTTTACCATGTTTTATAGACAAATATTTGACACATAAAAAGTGTGTGCTTTATTATAGACACTAATTGTGTTTAATATATTAAATTATCACTGTAGCATTCTCATATTGTACATTAAAAATACTTTACTATTGTTGTTTTCTTTAGTTAAATTGCAGAGACATAAAATGCTTTATGGCATTATTATACATATGCATTTGAGATTATTTGTGTTTACTTATGGATGACAGATAAAAATATATCCTTTTGCAAATCCATTGGGGATATAGCATACAATACTTCCAGCTACAAAACTGCATTTGTTATTTAATGTGAGTTGTAGAAGAGAAAAATGATTAGCCTAAGTTTATAGGTTAATAAACAGACCTGAAGACTAAACCTGGAATGAAAATGAAATATAATTGCAAAAAAAAAATTTGGGAAATTCTAAATTAACTCACAAACACAGGAAATTCAGGATGGAAAAGTGTTTTGAGTGGATGGAATAAATGTGATTAATTACCTAAGAAACAGTGCAGATTGGTATGGCAAGTACTGTACTCCACCATGCATAAAAAAATTCCATGCTCATTATGTTGTCCTCTCCCACAGTGAGTGTATCGAGTTACACTTGCTCCATTGAAGCATTTCATTTCAATGAAGTGCGACAGTTCAGAAAATAGAGTGTGATAAAACTCCTGGAATTATTCATTGAAGACTAATAATCAATACATATCTGTACAGTTTTACCTTGTGAACTACATTACTTTATCTGCACTATGAGAGACCTTTATGCCCTGTGATAAATCCTCCAAATTGTGAAGCAGTGAGCTAGCATCACAAGAATTGTAACAAAAGGCAAGACCAACCCATAAAAGCTTTTAAAGGACCTTTCACACTTTGATAAACAGTGATTTGTCTCAGTGGAAAGAATGGATCTGTCTATCAAAGCCAGTGTCTTAAACTGCAGTGATGTTGTAGAACATACATTTTCATTCACAGGATAGTCTTTGTTTGTGAACCAATGGCACAACTGATTTTAGTGAGCTCTTTAAGCTTCAGAATTATTAAAATGCATATCATATGCATATGTGAAATCTACCAAAGCTAAACAGTTAAAAAATAGTAATAAAGTGAGCTGTAGATAATATCTAAGAGACTTTTTAAATACTTTACGTATGATGAACCACATATGTATATATTTATGGCTTCCTAAAACCACAAGTAAAATCCAGCACTCATAAAATAAATATGGTCCATTCAGCAATAAAGTATTTTTATAGCTCCTGCAACATGCCTTTATAAGGTCTAAGACACCTATCAGCTCTGTGAGCTCCCATGGGTCTTCATTAATTGCCTTAATATATTTGCCTGAAAAGATTGTATTTTACAACATCTACAATGAATCCCCCTTTCAAAGGTACCCAATGTGCAGCTTTCTTTTTATGCTTTTGAATTCCATTCAGCTTGAAAAATGTATTTTTTTTTATTTTCCCCTGAGGAAAAACTATGTTTTTTTTCTGCAATGAAAGATTTAATTAATAAAATTTTAAAGTTTGCTAAAAGAAAACTAGAACATATTTAAATACAGTATAATACACTAGCAAATGTCAGCATTGGGTTTGACTTTGTAGCACTTTAACCAGTGGGTGGGTCATACTGAGTTGCATCTAGAAGCAGCATTACCCCTCTAATGACTCTAATGTTCCCCAGAGGGATTATTGAGGTTCAAAACCAGCAAAAGTAGTGTCCTTCCTCGGGACAGACAGGGAGATAAAGACTCATAAAGACATTTCATTGCCAGCAACTACTGCTGCACGCCGTATTGTTGTGCATTTGATAAATAAACTTGATTTGATTTTGATTTGAGATCAACATTTTCTCAAATTCCTTATTGCGGCAGCTCGTGAAAAACCACCCAAGGTGGAAGTTAACTCTTTATGGCCTGTCAGGATTTGAAAGTCCTGCTAGCAAAAAAAGTTAATGAACTCGGCATCTTGGCTTCTGACCTGGCAAGACTGCAAAGTCATGTCAAAAGATGCAGAATGTAGACACATTCAGGGTGCACACTCCGAAAATGCCTCACTTGTGTAAAAGAAAAAATAACTGCTTCTTTGAGTTTCACGGCACATATTTTTTATTTAACTGTTGAGTCATTATTCATATAATGTATCTCATTCAACATCCCTGCAGTATATAATTTTAATTACTTTTAACAGAAATCCAGTCTAGGAATTTCAGTTTTTACTTTTTTGTCTAAATGAAATTAAGAGGAAAGTAACATAGGCACCTGCTGTATTGACTACTATTTGAAAATGAATATATTGTCACAAGTGCTAGATATAATTTGAAAAAGTAGAATAATCAGAATCAAATTGCATACTTTATCAAAAATTCAAAAAGACGAAAACATGCTTTAAAAATTGCTATTAATTAAATTCCAAGTGAATAAGCAAAATAAATATGTAAAAATAAGAGATCTAAAATAAGAGATCTGACAGTCTCTCAGTTCAAGAAATTCCGTTTTAGCTCATAAAAATTGTGTGTCTCATGGAGAGCAAGCTGGGCTATGTGAAAAGACAAATTCTTAATGCAAGAAATTGTATGTGGCTAATAAGGTGATCTTTTCTTATAAAAAGTCTTAGTTCATTAATGAAACTTCTTACTGTATTAGACTAATGGACCAATAACACAATAGAAGTTGCAATGAATGACAACAGTATAGTTCAGGAGGGTAGCTGCGTAAGCATGTGTAGGTTGCAAAGGAGCAAGTAATACAGTAGGTTTATTCCATGCTGAAAAGAGAAGACAGAAAACACAACATTTAGGCCGTGGAGCCTTCTTCAGGTGTGAGCAAGGTTAAGGTTTCTTTTTATATAAGGTTACCTTTTTACTTATAAAAATGTGTTTTAAAAAAATTCTTAAGGATGTAAACTTGATCCAACAATGACACAAAGTAAAGTTAAACATAATCTAAGCACATGCAAATCCTTACCCTGGGTACCCACCTTCTAAGAACTGAGACTTAATCACACAAGCTGTCAACAATCTGTTAGCATTTCCTTCAAATCCATACTCATATACTAGGATGGAGTTGTATAAACAAAACTCAACAAAACAAAACAGACCAGTGACCTAATTAAACTGGTATTTTTCATCCTTGAGTACTAAAACTGATTCATTTGTCTTAAAAGCATCCTGTATTAACTAAATTTTAATATAATGGAGGAAATATAGTAGAATTGGAAGTTTATTTTGGAGATCTTGTATGTTTGTTTTATAGCACTAAAGAAAAGGTTAATGGGGGGAAATGTTTTAAGTTAGAAATTTTTATTTAAAAAACTTAGGTTTTGATTTACTGAGAAAGGTTCATTGCAATATCATGGATAACCCACGCATTTTGTTTGCCAACAAAAATGTGTGACCTTCAGCTTGGTGTTCATTTAATTGTCTAAATATGAGAATTATATAGTCTAAAATATGAAATATATACAGAACACTAAACAATGTGCACATTTCAATATATTTTTATATGAGATTCATTAAATGCCATCAATTCTGACTAATAGTGTATCCATGCTCTTAAATACCTTTGAAAATATGTTTTCAAACTGATTTTCATAAATATTTTAGCTAAAATGTTCAGTTAAAAAACATATACTGCTATATAAGAGTATAGTATATTGTTTTACTTTGGGTGTATTATTCTTATTCTGTCACACTTCATATTGATGTGAATCACTTAAAAAACAAATTTACATTAGAAAAATAGCAGGTTTAACAAAACTATGATTTTTCTAACTTTTTTCCAAATCCGAATAATCTTACTTTATTCATGAAATAAAGCTGATTTGCAACATGTTTTCATTAATGAATCCTTCCCATTTTCATATATCCCTAAAATATTTCATATAAATGACAGAGATTGGATCAAGAAAGACAAAACACCTTGATGAAAGGGAAAATGATGTGCCTTTAGCCCACACTCACATGTTCATATATTGTTTCAGATTATAACTCATTTTCCCCTGAGAGGAACTTAAGAACATCCAAACTCCTTTTGGACTGCAGGTCCATTATGCATATTGCCAATATAAGATCAACTTCCCATGGGGCAACATATTGTATAAGCTCTAGTCAATCTTCATTCAGCACTGTGGGGTAAATGAATAAGGGGAAACAATTAAGAGTTTTGTGGTTTCCACTTTCAACTGCACAAGCTTGATTTAGGCACAGGACATGTAGCAAGTAGGCAAGTAGAAACAAGATTGGTACAGTTTGGAAAATGCAGCAGTATGTTTGCTTCAGCCTACAACCCATAAATTCTATATCACAGCATAAAATTATCACTTGGATGGTGCTTCCTTTCAGGATAACCCTAACCCAATAGCACTGAGTACAAAACACGTGGACATTTTCATTGTCATATGGAAAAGAAAAGCACACTTGAGTGACTCTCTCAAGTGTCTCCCAGTAGATCTTCTGCCATTCTGCCACAATGCAAGTAAAGTGCGCCTTGTATAGAAAGCTGCAGATGCAATATAATTAACTCTTGGTTAGTCAGTTATGGCAAGTCGTTCCTGTTTGTGCAAAAGCTGCTCTGAAGTTGGAAGGTTCTGAACTAACAGTACATTTAAGGGAGAAGAAACCAGTCATCACCACCTATTAAAATCAGCTTAGTTGTGTTTATTTATGTGTGTATTTTCACTCAATTACTTTTCTTTGGGGAATCACAGCATTTTCCCCAGTTTAGTCTGGATTATTGAGCTTTAACTTTCTCACTTCCAGTAGCTGCTTCTTCGAAAGCAAGCTTACATCAGAAAATGTGTAAAGAAAAAAAAGAAAAGACTTTGTCTGCCTCCTGTCTATTAATATAACTTACTAATGTTTTGTCACCATTGCTTAAACTGGAACCTTTAATACTACTTTTTGGAATGAATCAGAGTATCATTGATGAACAGATTTTAAAAGGCATAACAACAATGAGTAAGTTGCATTTAGGTATGATTTTCAAAACGTTAAGCATCAAAAGCTTTGTTTTAACCCACATGACTCAGTTCCAACCTCCTACTTAGGGGCTGAGGAGGCTGGGACTCCATATATAGACAGAAGCTAACCAAGGGGCAGTTGCAAAGGTGGAGATGGTGTAGAAGAGAATGCAAGTAAGATGTAAGTCTTACTATGACACAGTGAACAATTGAACCCCCTAGGTTAGTCCATATTCTTTTATATTTTAAATTTATAAGGTAATGAGAACTTAATGAAAGTCACCCAGTACGGTATTAATAACTTTTTGGAAGTGATGACATGTAGGATTATGAATTAGAATCTTTTGGAGGTGAAGGAGAACTTATAAAAAATTATAAAAAAATAGCATTTTTTATATCATATAATCAAAAATATATTATATAAAATAAGATGTTTCAATACTTTTGTGTGTAACATATATAGGTTTAAATATGTATGTAAATGCATTTATTTAAGACTGATTACAAATTTTTATTCTGTTTTTTATTATGCATTTAGTAGAAATTAAAGCAGAACAAATTAACTGTTCCTAATATTGCTAAAGGTAGGCCATGTGAAAAACTCTCAAGGCTACCATCCTGCAAGAAGGGGTTAATCTGAAAAAGACATTTCTGGAAATTATGCTATCCTGAGTGTATAAACAAACACAGTTGGCCTTCAGTTTATCAACTTTAGGTATGTTGAAAATGTTAAGATAAACAATCTGAATGTTCAACTTTAACAACCGCCAGACGCTACAGATTAACAAATATAAGCAACATATCATATTTATAAACATAATAACTTCATCCAAAACAGGCATGATGATTTGATTTGCTGTAGATCCTGCAGTCTGCCTTCTCCAATAGTAATATCAGTTTATGTGCAACAAAGGAGAATACCAGCAGGACCAATTGTCCAACAGTCAGTGTCTGTACAAGATATTACCCAAAAAACAAAATCCATATTTTTTTGGTTTAATTGTTTCAAATAAGCAAATAATTACTCTGTGATAGAAAATTAATTATATACAGAAAGAATGAAATCCAAAAAACACTGCAAACAAGACAAAAGGAGGTTAACTCCCATGCTGGTAACCATGAGATAAGATGGTGTTACCCCACACTGCTCCACACAGACAATTGAAGAAAAGTCAAAGAGGACATTTCAATTGGTATGCCACATGAAAGAAGAAGACATTTTCCATTATAATAAAATGTTAGCAGTCAACATATGCATTTTGGAATGGTTTTACAGTAAATTGAAAGTACAGTATATAAGTGAACAGTGTACCAATACTACACATTAAAATGTGATTTGTTCTTCTAAAGATTGCAATGGAACAACTTAAAGATCACATAGGAATTCTGCAAAGGAACAAGTAACAGGTTTATTCCATGTCAAAAAGAGAAGAGAGAAAACAACATTTCAGATTTGGAGCTGAAACATTGTGCTTACTCTCTTCTGTTTTCAGCATGGAATAAACCTATTACTTGTTCCTTTGCAGACTACGCATGCTAACGCAGCTACCCACCTGAACCACATAGGAATTCTTGGGGTTAGTAAACACTTCACCTTATTGGCAAACAAACACCCATCTGAGCTATTATTTAAGTAGCTCTTCTCTTTCACCACATTTTTGTCATACCCTCTACTCACCGCATTCTCACACGGAAACGCACCCACACTAATTACACCCCAGCCCTGAGCACTTCTGCCAAATGACACCGCCCCTGCAAATCAGCCAACCACAACACTTTCTCAATCAACGCACCTTCTTCTTCACACAGTACTTAAACCCCTCTGAATCCTCTGCTCTTTGCCTCATATTGGTTGTACTTTAGTTCACCTGCCTTGCCTTTGGTTCTCTTTGCCTTCTGACTCCTCATTACCTACCACGGACCTCTACCATCCCCCCATGGATTTGGAAACCCACTTGTTGTTCTCATCCTTCTGACCTCTGGATTTGCCTACTTGACATCGACCCTAGCCTTGCCCTTCTCTGGTTTGGATACCTTCTCTCTTGCCTTTTCCCTCACAGACCTCGGAACCCTACTCGGACTCCGCCTCTTGTTTTACTCCTTAGGTACCGCATTGGGACCATCCTCCTGTTATCTTTATGGGTCTGCCTTGACAATTTTATGTAAATATGTAAATCAGAAAACATCAGGTTTAAAATTAAATTTATCACTTGGTGTTAATTCATACAATGTAACTTCTACTACCAAAGCTAGCAGTGAACTTTAATGTCACAATGATACAGTTCTCTATGCACTTCTAGGGACTTGCAGAATCATAGTGATGTTCACAAAGTCATTCAACAGAGACTGATCAATAAAATTTACTTTATAGGAGTGCTCTGATTATTGTATTTTTTATGGAGTGTCTGTTTATTTTTCCTAAATCTTTAACAGGAGTTTACACTGCAAATTTAAACTGCACTCACTGCTATTTGTTACTGTGGTGACGGCAATTGTTATGTTTGTTCTGCCTCTGCATTCTTAACCACCCTGGAATTTCTCCACTTTGAATAATTGAAGAAAAACTGATACCAAGCATGCTACCCATGAGTAAATCTGTGTGTGCTTTTACAGTACCTTGTGGTGATAATACTATAATGAGCATTTGTGTAGTTAAAGTTATTTAACAAAATAGAAGAATCCAACAAACTTATTCAACATTGTTGTTTGAGCATTCAATTGCTTACACTCATTTGGTTAAATTTGGTCCAAGGATGTTCCTAGCCTTTTCTTTCAGTCCTTTGTTGAAACATTGTGTAACGCAACAGGGGCTCAGGCGGGCGCCCTGGCCGTATTAGGTCGGCCCCATCCCGACTGAGGCTCGAACCCGGGACTCCCGCCTCTCTCTGCAGTGACCCAGCCCCGTGAGCTAAAGAGAGATCTCACTACAGCGCAGTAGCTGTAGTCCTGCTATCACAGGGAAGGGCGGTGACATCACCTGCTCTGGTATGCCGGCTCTTACACAGTGTCTGTCGGCAGTAAGCGTTACAATTGTATCCAATCTGGCACCCCCTGGTGATAATCTAAAAAAATCCAAACTGTGTCAAAACTCTAAATTGATCACTTTACTGCTTAAATAAGGATAATTTCTTTTTTTTTGAGTGGAAACAAAATAAAATGCTTTTTTAAAATATGAAAAATTCACTCTCCCCTGGATTAAGTGCTTGCTGCAGTTATTTCATAAGGTATTTAAGCCCCACTGGACTATTGATTCACTGAGTTTGACTAACAGAGTCCTGCAATGGGACCTGTCAGTACAAACCTGTAATTCAGAGTAATCTTATTAGTAATTTCCAAATTAATTTAAAAAATATTTTGTCGGTTCTTGAGCTTCTAGAATTATTGAAGAATTGGGAAGAGGTATGTCAAATTTAAAAAGCAGCAGGAGCCTAATCACCTCTTTTTTTGTTGTGGTAAGTGCATTGAGTACAAAGTGTGGCTTAAGATATTTTCTAACCTGTTAGACAAAAGAGGAAAGTTCTGTACATCCAAACTCTGAGCTATAAGTGTACTGGGTGAATATGTTTAGTAACTTCAAAGGTAAATTCAAGTGTCTTCCCCTCCCTGTCTACATCAATCTGACCCAAAAAAGAAAATACGTAAACATAGTTTCTCTTTGCAAAATCTGAAGAGAGCTAGAGGCAACCATCCAGTCACAGCAATCCCTTTACCCCTATTGACTCAGAACATTGCATCTATACAAACTGTTTCATCTTACTCCAACAACATTACACTTAATTTCAGCTGAGACTTTGTTTACACAAGTAGGAACAATGCTCTGTTAATTCTTCCTCAGACAGCACCAGCATGATAACTCCAGGCCCTTCTCATCACAAAGCCTTCCCTTTGGTGACCCGCTGGCTCGGGGGATGCACAACAGTGTTTTAATGGGAGCTCTCTCCCATAATGGTATTTCAGTGTTAATTTATGAGGGGCCACAGGGGGGGAGCGTGACCACTTCATGGCTGTATCCTGCTGCTTAGGGGCTAATACAAGGCACGACCAGGTGTAGGACTGTTTCTTGTTCATTAAGCCAAATATTATTGCAGTCTAAGAGAAGATTTTTGGCCAGATAGACCATTAGATCAAATGTAATCTTTTGCTACTCTGTTTCAAGCCATTTCATATGGTTGATTTAAACATAAGGACATGTAGCTTGGTTCCTTCTGGGAAAACTAAGTTTAAACTAAATAAACTAAAAAAACTAAAACTAAAATAAGAAAACTGGTGAGTGGACAAGTTTTTTTTTTAAATCTTAAATACATTTAAGCCAGCAGCCATATCACCCTGCACCTCACAACTGGCAACCCACTGAAGCTAAGCAGGTGTGAGCCTGGTCAGTACCTGGATGGGAGACCTCCTGGGAAAAACTAAGGTTGCTGCTGGAAGAGGCGTTAGTGGGGCCAGCAGGGGGTGCTCACCCTGCGGCTCATGTGGGTCCTAATGCCCCAGTGTAGTGACGGGGACACTATACTGTAAACAGACGCCGTCCTTCGGATGAGATGTAAAACCGAGGTCCTGACTCTCTGTGGTCATTAAAAATCCCAGGGTGTTTCTTGAAAAGAGTAGGGGTGTAACCCCGGCATCCTGGCCAAATTTCCCCATCGGCTGTTATCAATCATGGCCTCCTAACAATCCCCCTCTGTGAATTGGCTTCATTACTCTGCTCTCCTCCCCACTGATAGCTGATATGTGGTGAGTGTTCTGGCGCACTATGGCTGCCGTCGCATCATCCAGGTGGATGCTGCACATTGGTGGTGGTGGAGGGGAGTCCCCATTATCTGTAAAGCGCTTTGAGTGGAGTGTCCAGAAAAAGCGCTATATAACTGTAAGCAATTATTATTATTATTTGTATGCAACCATTTGGGCACCCCTGGCCAAATTACGTTTTGTTGATTTTCTAAGTGAAAAGAAGTTAAAACACAACCTCTGCAGTAAACAAACTTGACATATTTCTGCAAATTGTAATGCGCAGTTACTATTTATTTGCTGAATTTAACAGATTGAAAAAAAAAGTAAATGTGGCATGTACAAAGGTTTGGGCACCCTATCAGTCAGTACTTAGTAACACCCCCTTTGGCAGAAATCACAGCCTCCAAACGTTTCTTGTAGCCAGCTAACAGTCTTTCTATTCTTACTTTACTTATTTTTTCCCTCTCTTCCTTGCAGAACGCTTCTAGTTCAGAAATATTCTTAGGTCATCTTGCATGCACTGCATGTTTGAGATCTATCCACAGATTTTCAATAATATTCAACTCTGGGGACCGTGAAGGCCATTCCAAAACCTTAATCTTTTGTTTCTTGAAGTAGTTCATGGTTGATTTTGAGGTATGTTTTGGATCATTGTCTTGTTGTAATATCTAACTTTCAGTTTTTTCACTGACTTCCCTCTACCTGCACAATATTTCCTGTGTCACTAGCTGCCACACAAGGCCAAAGCATAATAGATCCACCCCCATGCTTAACAGTTGGCAAGGTGTTCTTTTCTTTAAATGCTTCTACTTTTTTTCTCCAAACGTACCATTGGTGATTGTAGCCAAAGAGTTCAATTTTTACTTAACCAGACCACAGCTCTTGGTTCCAAAACGCCTCTGGCTTATCTAAGTGTTGTGTTGCATACTTCGGACGTTGACTTTTGTGATGAGATTGCAGGTAAGATTTCCTTCTGTTGACTCTTCCATGCAGATCATGTCTGTGCAAGCAATGCTGCACAGTGGACCGGTCCACCACTACTCCTGTGCCAGCTTAACTTTCCTGCAGGTCCTTTGCAGTGATATGGGGGTTTTGCTTTGCATTTCTGACTGGTCTAGGAGCAGTTATATCAGAGATTTTTCTTGGTTTTCCAGATATTGTCTTGATTTAAACAGTTCCTCCTAACTTCAATTTCTTAATGACATTTTGGACAGTGGAAATTGCAAGCAGGAAGCATTTAGATATCTTTTTATAGCCTTCCCCTGCTTTGTCAATCAAAGAGTCAAAGAGTCAATCATCTTCATTTTCTGATCCTCAATCAGCTGCTTAGAGGAGCCCATGGTTGTAGTGTAAGCACAACACCCTGAGAGGTTTGAAGACTCCGAGAATTTATTCAACTCTGTAATTTTCATCACCTGACTTAGATTAAGGCCTAACGAGTCACTTAATTTCTGAGACCTTACAAAAAAATAACACTAATGGATCAATTGGAAGGGTGCCCAAACTTTTGCACATGCCACATTTAATGTTTTATTTTTTTTCAATCTGTTAAATTTAGCAAATAAACAGTAACTGTGCATTAATATTTGCAGAAATATGTCGAGTGTACTATGTTCGCTGAAGAGGTTGTGTTAACTTCTTTTCACTTAGAAAATCAACAAAACATGTAATTTGGCCAGGGGTGCCCAAACGTTTGCATAAAACTGTATTGTTACAATATTTTAATTGTGTAAATTAACTGATATGGATAACTGAAATGGATCTGAAAATCAATACTCTTATGTTTTGTGCTCCTCTTCAGAAACTCAGTAAAAACAAAAAGTAGAAAACACATAAGATGTTTTACAATTATGTTTCAGTCTGCTGTAAATTTTATGGGCATTGTGCAGGGAACTGAATAGTACAAGAAAGCAATAGGTTTTCCAACTTCTGTGTTCAGACCAAACACAGAAATCCACACATTTGTTACTTTTTTATTTGTTGTGGGGCAGCATGGCAGCAAAGTGGTCAGTGGTAGGGACCTGGGGTCAATTCTGGACCCGGGGTGCTATGTGCATTCTCTCTTTCCTTCCATGGTCCAAACACATACATGTAGGTTAATTGGCTTCTGGAAAAACTGGCCCTGGTGTGAGTATGTGCATGTCTATCTTTGTGTGTCTATCTGACCTGTGATGGATTGGCATCCCTTGCAGGGTGTACCATGCCTTGCACCCATTGCTTGCCAAGATAGGCTACGTCTCCCCCATGACCCTGAATTGTAAGAAGTGGTTAGAAAATGGATGGATAGATATAGTTGGGAGCTGCCTAGTAGCTAAACCAGGAAAGATGCTCACTCGAAGGGCAGGTTGAGTGCAATAACCAGATTTAGTCCAGTGTATTTTTCATAGATTGTGCAATTTAGCTTTTTGAAATTGTGGATGGGTGCCTGTTGGGGACAGATGGGTCTTTGACCTGGCTTTGTCATGAAATACAGTGATTGTCTAGGAACTGATTAATTACTAGTTTTGGTCTTATGACCTCCCAAACTCTGAAGCATTTCAGAATTATGAAATCTTCTGAAAAATTCATAATGGAGTGATTTAATGTATTCTCTAAAAAATCTCTGTAGAGGACACTGCTCTCTTCACACAGAGAGATCAAACAGCAATGTAATGTATATACATTTTTAGCAAAAACATATATCTAAATAATTTCTGTTATCTTTGATTTTAACCTTATTTTAATTATTTTTTCATTTTCTAAAACTGTAATGGTTAAGTCACTCAAACCAGTTATACAATAAATGTCAGATGCATGCAGCAAAGGCAAAAGTAAATTCCTATTAGTGTTACTCCATTTATTTTCAGAAACCATCCTATATGTGTTGTTTAGCTCAGAAATCAGATGATTAAAGGAGTGTCTCAGGGGATGTTTGGTCTGGTTCTCATCCACTCACCTTGTAACCTTCAGGACATCAATCAAACCTACTCTTACAAATCATTGGGGGTCTATACCTGAAAGGTTCCCTGGTTTCTAGAATCCAGAACAGATCATTTCTATGTGATCATGCTAGCTATCATGGAAAAATCATGTTTCAGAAAATGGGAGACAAAATATGGAAGAAGAGGTGAAATTAGGAAAAGCACATCCCCATAAAAGTTCATGCACAAATACCTGCAAAACATGGGGGATATTCTTTAGTTTTGTCAGTGTTTGTGCATAAACAAATTGATTGTGATTGAGAGGCTTATTTTTATCTGCATTTCAGTTTTCATTAGCTGTTAGCTTATTTATTCCTGCTCAACATATTCCTGCTGTGTATTTGGTCAATGTAACAGCTGTGGATTTCTTATCATATTGCTGTACCATAAATAAAAAAGTCTAAAAGCTGTGAAAGTAGGAGAATGTGCACAGTTTCTCAATATATTTGTTTAAGAGACCTGACAAAGACTTGTAATTTGTACCATATTCTAAATAATAGTAGTTGTAATATGATATATTATTATATTAATTATATTGAAGATTTTAAATGTTTGTGAACATCTCTCTCTAGAGGTACATAGCTTGGGCTTTTGAGTTTTAGTTAAACCAGAATACAGGAAAAAAACATATTTCCTGTTACAGCAGACTTACCGTACATGCTTCAGAAATCCATTTAGAAGAGATTTGGTCCTCACATGCCTGAAACCATCACATTGGGCTGCCCTGTGAATTCAGATAACACATTGAAGGAGTGGCTCCAAAGGAAGACAGAACAGATTTATCTCAATAAAAAATCTTTTTATGAGGGCAGCAACTACTGTACCTATCCTGTGAGCGCAGAAGACTAGACTACTTTAAGGGATAGGAAAACAGCCCATTATGATCTTAAGTCACCAAATTTCTAACCTTTTCATTCAATTCAGAGTTGCAGGGCAGGTGGATCCTATTACAGCAAGCAACAGGTGCAAGGCAGGGTACACCCCGGATAGGATACCAGTCCATCACAGAGAACACACAGACACAGACAATGATATTAATGCTTTTAGTACATTGATTTTTTTATATTTAATTATATCCATTACAGAGAGTAAGAACACAGCTACATTCTTACCTTCACACTGTACAAAGCCATTTGCAATTTTGTTTATGTGTGTTAAACATTACACATGGTGCACATGAAAAGTTTAACAGTATCTCTTACCATACATTCTGCTATTGCAAATGGCATGATTAGATCAGTTTTGCATGGATGATTTGACTAGGTTAGCTTCCCAATTTGGTTTAAAAAGGGCTGATGTGGCATTGCTTTCCGCAGCCCAGGGCCAAATCCCATAACAACAAGCTTTCCCCTGTCATTGTATCTCATTGCTGTTGCAGGAGCGTGACTCCCAACATCTCCTGCAAACATCCCAAACATCAAGTTTTTTTGCTTGGAAACCTCAGCCCATTTGTATATACAATCTATTGAGCACATGCAGGCTCCCTTTTATTATTATTCATGTTCTTCTTCTTCTTTCACTTCACATTCTCCAACACACAGTAGTAAGAAGAATAGGATATGGTATCAATATTTAATTTTATAATTACCAGTCAGCTATAATATTTTCCATTACTCACGTGGTTCATTTTCAAAGGGTATTTGTTTCAAGTCAAGGAGCTATCTGTGTGGCTATCTTGCTTCTACCAGGGAGAACACAAAATGAAAGCAAGTGGTGGCATATATAATCTGTCCAATCTACTGAAACCTCAGTGAACTGTAAATAACAGATATAAAAGGGGAAAACAGAAATAAGTAGACCCTACTTCCCCAGTAATCCCAAAACATGCAGAGGTGACCCCCAAAAAGGGGAAAACATGCTGTCCTCCTACAGACACACACAGAAAAAGCAATAAGTAAATGTAAATGTGGATACTGGTGATTACTTCAAAGCTTAAGTATTTTAATGTTTTATCATCCAATGAACTAGAAGTTGGAATACAAGATGAACAAGCTTATTTGTTTTTTATAAGATCAAGCCCTTTCTTGAAGAAAGCTAATCGAACCCACTGTAGTAATTATCAAATATACTGAATGTTATTTTGCTCAGGTGTTGACCAAGGAAGCAATTCACAAAATGTCCCAGGCAGAGCTTTAAGGAAACTCTTTCGACACTTACTCAAGACAGGGGTAATACCCATTGACTGGAAAATTGCAAATGTGGCATCCATCTATAAAAAGGTGACAAAATCAAAGCAAGTAATTACAGACCAAAAAATCACCTAGAACATGTAGAGTTATGTAAAAAACTACAACTAACAAAAGCATAATCAACATGGATTTAGAGAAGGCAGGCCTTGCTAAACTAATTCAGTTCAGACAAAAGCTGTAATGGATTAAAACTGACTATATGATATGGTACTGTATGTTTAGTTTTTCAAAAGGCTTTTGATAAATTTTGTTAATAATAATGATTTAATTTAAGACAGTAGGTATTCAAAGTAATGTGTATCATTTGTTTGACAACTAGTTAATAATAGAAAACAGATCCAAATGATAAGGTGTGAATGCTCCAGCTAGTTAGATGTAATTAACTGCGTACCACATGGATTGGTATTGGTTCCACTGTTCTTCCTCCTAGTTATCACCTAGATTCTGGTATAGTCAGTAAACTAGTCAAGTTTGCAGATAATACTGAAAAGGAGAATTGGTAGACATTCAAGAATCTGCAAAGGGAATTTAAAAAAATGTGCATATGTCAGTAGTCTCATTAAGAATAACAGAAACATGAAATGTAATATAAATAGAAAGCACTGAACTTCAAGAAACTATAAAAAACTCTAAGTGTTACAGTATACAGACACATCATTTTCAGCTTGTAGATCAGTGGTGTTCAATCCTGGTCCTGGAGAGCCGGTGTGTCTACTAATTTTTAGGTCTATTTATAGCACACGAGCCAGAAGAGCTGGAAGAAACTATTAAAGTGGTCAAATTAATGTTCATGTTTCATGTTTCATGTTTTTTTGCACCAAGTTGGACTGAAATTCTGTAAAAACACAGGAATGAGCGTCCCTATTCTAAATAATGTAGGGAAGCAGTAAAATAAGTAAATACAGTGTTAAGATATATGGTTAAAGGAATGCAATTAAAATCAAGAGATATTATGTTTAAAATTATATAATGCACTAGTAAGACCTCATTTCGAATCTTTTGTACAATTTTAGGAATGACATTACAAAAAACATATTGCTGCTCTGGAAGAAGCCCAGAGAAGAGTGGTCAGATACATGCTGGAATTCAGCAAATGCTGTTTTCTGTGTGAGGTTCTATTCCACTGTATGTTAAAGGTTCTCTAATGAGAAAGCCACGTACGTGACAAGGACAAGTGGAGTACATGCCTTCACATTTTTTACAGTGTGGGAAAATTCAAATGGTTACCCAGGCTGCTTCTTTCCTACAAAAAGATTCCACAGAATTAGCAGTTTGCTCCTCCCTCTTTCTTATTTATCATATCTATTTTAATTTTAGTTTGATAAGCTTAGTTGAACAGTACAGAATTTACAGTAGGTCTTTATGGGAACATATATTATAAATGACAAAAAGTACAGTTAACATTGTTTTGTTTTTGAAGTACTATGTGCAAACATTATTTCAGCAATAAATAAGCCAGCAGCCGTATCACCCTGCAACTCCCAACTGGCAACCTACTGAAGGTGTGAGCCTGGTGTGAGCCTGGTCAGTACCTGGATGGGAGACCTCCTGGGAAAAACTAAGGTTACTGCTGGACGAGGTGTTAGTGGGGCCAGCAGGGGGCGCTCACCCTGCGGTCCATGTGGGTCCTTATGCCTCAGTATAGTGATGGGGACACTATATGTGCTGTCCTTCGGATGAGATGTAAAACCAAGGTGGTCAATAAAAAAATCCCAGCGTGTTTCTCGAAAAGAGTAGGGGTGTAACCCTGGTGTCCTGGCCAAATTTCCCATTGGCCCTTACCAATCATGGCCTCCCCATCTATGAATTGGCTTCATTACTCTGCTCTCCTCCCCACTGATAGCTGGTGTGTGGTGAGCGTTCTGGTGCACTATGGCTGCTGTCGCATCATCCAGGTGGATGCTGCACATTGGTGGTGGTGGAGGGGAGTCCCAATTACTTGTAAAGCGCTTTGAGTGGAGTGTCCAGAAAAGCGCTATATAAGTGTAAGCAATTATTATTATTATTATTATTATTATTATTATTATTATTATTATTATTATTATTATTATTATTATTATTATTATTACATACTATATATATAATATAATATTATATTATATATAATATAATTAGATGTATACTATATACATTAGATATATACTGTAGTTACCTGCAACCAGCCTCATTATCTTCTGTCCATCTTTTCTCAAATATTTCATTTTGGCTTGAAGGAACTGTGCAATAGAGTATCAGCCATTGTGAGCAGGACATTTTTAATCATAATGACTGCTTTCCCCAACATGCTAAAATCAGACACCAGGTTTCCCTTTTGGAAGATGTCCACTTTTTTAATTTTAGACCTTCATTAACAATATTGTTATTCCCTCTTCACAAGTACCACAAACCTAGTTCTGTGAATCAAAATCTCACAGACACCATCATCTACATTAATGAACTCTCTCAATAGCATATAACCTGGAAAGATGAAAGAACCATTTTATAAAACACATATACTAATTAGACTTTTTCTTTGCAATGAAAAGCCTGGTATAAATTTCAAGAGCTAAATTCTTACCAGGAAGCAGACTATCAAACTCCATTTAATTCATCTAAATCCCAGCTGTGTTCTTGACTGTTAATATGGTCATGCCCAATTTGACCAATTAAATTAAATCATGTACCTATCATTTCTTTCATAGTCTCCCTCATCACCATAAAACAGTGTTCAAACAAATTGCCTTGAACAATCTTTGTCTTAATCTGAAGAACTAACAGGCTGACATGTATTGGAAAATTAACATAGAAAATTTAAGGATCTAAAGATCTTTTTAATTCCAAAATGTAAGTACTCAATGCATACTCATTGGAAAACAGTATAACTTACATATTAGTTCAGGTGGGTAGCTGCGTCAGCATGTGTAGGCTGCAAAAGGAACAAGTAATGGGTTTATTCCATGCTTAATCCCCATCTGTAAAGTAGGTCTATATGATATATGAGTGGTAGTGGAGAGCTGTAGATTACTGAATGCCTCAAATGACATAAAGTAAAAAATGATATAAAGAAAAAAAAAGTTGTTAGTTTAGTTTGCATTCAACTACATTAGATATTAATCACATATTTAAAAAAAGACCCAATGCATAGTGGTGGGACGGGGGTTCGCCTGGTCTCAGCTGTTCAGGAAATGCTGTATAGAAACCTATGCCCTCAGGCCACAGACATGGGGCGGCCTGGTGCTAGGTGGGTCTCCGGACATCCAAACATCAATGCTGAGCAAAGAGGAATGAGTGACCTGGAAATATATAGCCACAGACAGAGAGACACCAGAAGGACAGCAAAGCACAGGAAACTAGGGACAGGACAGAGTAGGAGCACCCTTTGGCTGCAGAGGGTGTGACAACTGTCTTTCCATTGTTAACATAACTATTCAACACCAGCACTTTTGAAAGAACATACTCATTTTATATAATAAAATTTTGAGTGAACATACTCACGCAAAACAGACTGATAAATAAATAAAAGTAAATTGCATGCAAAATAGGTTCTAGGACCAATAAGAGCTGTAGAAACCCTGCAAAGTGACCTACGCCCCACTGGGTACTAGCATTGAAGACTCATATCATTAAAATGCATTGTGAAGTGCTCAAAGTAAAAAAGGGAGGTGGGGAAATGGAGGTGACCTATATCTAAGGCCAGGGTGAGATCCTGTAGGACTCTACTGAATTGCTCATTTATGTTATTTGCCTTTAAAACAGCTTCATATCGCAGCAGAGACAGGATCAGGAGGTTTCTATTACAGCTCCTCTCTCTGATCCGCTGCCTGCTTCTTCACCACAGGAATGTCCTGCAGTTCCCCGCACTTTCCTCTGGTTGGGCCTGGAATCAACACAGCGGAATATTTAAGAAGTGTTTGAAACAAAGGATGACAGGATGACGGATTTCATACCTGCCTGTGCTAAGATCCTTTACAAGGCACTTCTACTGACTTAAAAAAAAACGAAGAATCTTAAAATGGAGCACTCCACCTGAATCATATTAGTCAGTCACTGCATTTTCCGACTTGAAGTATAGTTCAAGAATGACTCAAATGTGAAAGAATATTAATTTTTCCATGGCAGTGCAAAATGTTGGAGGAGCAAAGAGCTGAGAGACACAATAAGACAGACAGCCTGTTCTTAAAGGAGCATGTTCACATCTGAAAGATTAATGGCTGACTTTCTGCATTACTAGTAATTTAAGAAATAATTAACCGCAGAGGGCACAGTTTAAACAGTTTTGCACGTATGAGCTTTTTGTTACATAACATGAAATTATTTAATTTAAGCAGGATCTGAAGTATGGAAAATAGAAGTCAGAGTCCAAATGTGAATCACCTGCTTCTATTAAAATAACAACAAGGCAGTTTTTTAAAATGTTTAACGATCAAACATTTAAAAAACAACTAGATCACATTTAAAGACTTGTTAACATAATGAGCATAATTGTTTTCATAACTGAATAAATACAATACGTAAGCAGATAGAAATTATGAGAGAAATAGAATGTATAAACAGTAAGACAATGATATTTGACTCAAAGGAACAAGTAATAGGTTTATTCCATGCTGAAAAAAAGAAGAAAGAGAACACAACGTTTTGGCTGTGGAGCCTTCTTCAGGTGTGAGAGAGACAGGGCAGTAGGCAAAGGTAAAGTAGCGGGAGAACAAAGGTTGGGAGGGAGGAGGAGTGAGAGGCAGGAGCAGGGGACAGAAAGAGAGGCCAATCAAGAGGTGTGAAGTCAGAATGGGTGCAGAGAGGTGTGAAATGAAACTTCCAATGAATGGAGAAAATTTAAAAGAACAGTAGTCTGTCGTTAAGAGAAGGGAGAATGTGTGATCCTAGCAGCAGAATAATTTTGGTTTCGGTGGTCTTTCTGATGTATGAGTTCGGAAAACCTTCTTTGAGAACACAGACGGAGAGATTAGAGTGGTCGTGGCCGTCAGAGGTGAAATGAGAAACAATGGGCTTGGAGATATCTTTAATCTTCACAGCCCTGACGTGTTCTCTGAAGCGGTCTCCGAGTCTCCTTCCTGTTTCTCCAATGTAGATGGCTGGGCATTTACTGCAAGAGATACAGTAAATAAGGTTACTGGAGGTACAAGAATCTGTCTGGTTGATCCGGAATTGTCCTGAGGGGCCTTGAATGAGTGTGGTGGTGGATGTATACTTGCAGGTGATACAGCGAGCTCTGTTGCAAGGGAAAGTGCCTGGTGTGGATGGTTGTTGAGGGCGGTCAGGGGAGCTGTGAACAAGGAGGTTACGCAGATTAGGTGGTCGGCGATATGAGATGATAGGGCGATCAGAAAAGAGGGCCCCAAGAGCCCCGATATTTGACTCATATGCTTTGGGTGTTCTTCTCTGTAAAATATGAAAAAAAAAATTATTATGCAAGTGAAGCAAATCTTATATAACACAAAAGGAAACAAAGTCTCCTAAAAAGAAAACAAATTGTTGCAGATTATGATTGATCACTGATTGCTGTCAAAACAATGGCTGTGTTGTGAGAAATTGTCAGTTATAGGTTTGTAGCTTTAGTGTCAAGGGAAGGTTGAGGCTATCGATGTTGTCTCTACTTGACACAGATGACCTGCAGAAGAGAAAGATTGATCTGGATGGCATAAGCGATCTGCTCCACATCTTTCCTCCAGGCCTGAGACTCTGACACTTCTTATAACAGCTCCACATAGTTTGGGGGGTAGTTTCAGTGCAGCACGAATAGGAGCAGAGGGGAAAAACACAACATTGTGAGTTATGGGTACACTTACTATCTCAATATGTGGAAACAACTCCTGCCAGCTGTGTAATTCACTGATCCCCCTTCTAAGTCCAAGCCTTCCACTCAAGCTCCTACTGCAGCTGAATGTAACTATTTAAAATGCTGAGTTGTACAAATATGAAATTACCATAAGAATTATCATCAGTACTTTAATACTTATGAAAACAGGATGGTTATCAGATAATTCATTTTAAACTATATTCTGCTTGGAATAATGTTCCTTATAAGGAATTATAATGAGGATCCATATTTATTTGCAAAAACAATTACAATTACAATACATTACAAAAAATATAGTGGCATTAATCTTTATTTAATAATTAATTATTTTAATTTAATTTAATAAAATATCAAATCAACAAAGCCATTAAAAAACTTGTCATGAGGTTTCTGGATTCGAAATTTCTCCATGGCTGAAAGAATTAATGTTGTGGTAAAACGAACAACTTCAGGCTATCCTTCTTGATAAAATACGGTAACTATAGTTGTATCCTTAGTGTCATTGTACCTGAGTGCTGTAACTCAGCCACTGCCAGCCCTGGAGCGAAGACAAGTGAAAAACAGCCAAATTGGAGTATAATTAAAAAATTTTTAAAGAAGCTCTCGTTCACAGGCTTCAATCACAGTGCAAGTGCATTGCAGCTGCAGGGGTGACGTATGAGACCATTGGTGGTGAGATCATAGCTAAAAGAAAACAAATTGGCCTCCTGCTTGGAACATGCAACAAAGCTCCATTCTCATATATCATAGATATATGATATAGAATCATAGAATAGGAGAAACCACAGAATGTAATCTTTTTTGTCTTTTAAAACATTTTTTGTTCAAACCATTTGTGCATTTATTACGTTTTTATGTTTTACACTAAAAATATACTTGTTTCGAAATAATATATAATAATATTATATAAAGAAAGTAAAGAACTAAATACTGAAGATTAATATATCATAATTGATTGCCAGCACCCATGTCACCCTGCAACTCACAACTGGCAACCCACTGAAGCTCAGCAGGTTAGTTGGGCCAGTAGGGGGCGCTCACCCTGAAGTCTGTGTGGGTCCTAATGCCCCACTATAGTGATGGGGACACTATACTTTAAAAATGCGCTGTTCTTTGGATGTGATCCCGACTTTACACTGGCTTTTACTAGTCACAGCCTCCTACTAATACCCATCGATGAATTGACTTCATGACTCTGTTAAGTGTAAGGAATTACTATTATTATTATTATTATTATTATTATTATTATTATTATTATTATTATTATTATTATTATTATATCATTTTTTAAATTCAATCTGAAGTCATTTGTAATACAATCTTAAGACTGAGAGAAATCCTTGTGTTTTTAGATAGTGTTGTTTTTAACGGGATATGTTTTTGTTCCTATGGTTCTACACCACCACTTAGTTCACACTGCAATGTGAACCAAGGAGCCAAGTATAACAGCTCTGACTGACAGACCTTTTACAGGAGATTCAGGATGTCAAAACAATTCAGATACTCAAGGACTTTCACCTAATAGTTTAGCAGTTTTTTACAGGGGGAGTCTAGCTGTCACCATTGTTAATATTAAACATCAGTGTACCCTACACATCATTTGTGTGTGCTTCAGTTTTATGCCCACCCCACTTCAAATTTTAATGAATGAGGTGTGTGGTGAGAGTTTTTCTTTGTCACAGTTACAGTATGTCCCTGGCACAGCTTGTTCACTAATTATCTGTCCATATTTTGAAAAGCAATCAATTCCTTTTTCAAATATATGTGAAAGATCTTCTCAGCAAGCACTTTCATCAACAACCCATATAGATATATCTATGTCACAGATGGTCATTTTATTTTAAGTGGTTGCATCCATTAAATAGCATAAATAACAATGATACCATAAAATGATATTGTTCTTGTGGTCAACAGTTAAGAAAGAATGATTGTAAAGAAAACAGAAAAAGAGAAAAAAAGAACAAGAAGAAAGAAAATACCTAAGTGCAGTGCTGTCCACACCAGGCCTGTCATTATATTTGTGATCGGCATGGATGTATAAATTGCAATTTCTCAAAGAGAGCTCCACATTGTTGACATGACCAAAGACAGAAACATCTAGATGTCAACTATTTAGCAGTTGGTTTTGGGAACTGGACTTGGTCTCTGGACCAAAGAAAACAAAAAAGCTACTAAATACTCATCTGGAAATTCTAGAATGTAGCTTGTATGTAGCTTGTGAATGTAGGGTGCATTTTCAGGTTTAGAGAAGAGATTATGTAAATTAAACATCAGTTTTAGAAAACAGTTTAAGACATCATGTGTTGGTCTTTTATTGTGTGCAAACCAGTCTTACTTCTCTATATTACTATGTCCTCATTAATTTGTACGAAGTTTGGCCCATCTTTGAGGTGACAAGTGAGGATAACTTGGGGCCTGATTTTAACCTAAAATTTAAACATCCCCTAAACCTCTACAGTATACAGTTGTGAGAAAAAGTTTGAGAACCCTTAGGAACTACATGGATTTCTGCATAAATGGCTCCTAAAATGTGATCTTTATCTTTGTCTAATTTAACAAACAACACACAGAACATTTTACATTGCCATATCTTTATTGAACAAATGATATAAACAATCAAGGTCATTGAATTAAAAAGTATGTGAACCCTTATATTTAGTGTGGGTGTTTTGTGCATTTACTGGGACAATTATTAATTGTAGCAGTAAGTCACAAAATGATTCTTTGATGGCTATTAGAAAACCGACCTTGCGGGATAACTCAGCAACGCACACACACAGATACTAATACACAATACATTTATTAATACAAAAAATGTGCATATAAACATAACAGATCTTATAGTGAGGGTTAGCAGAATACAAAAGGTATATATTCAATCACGAAGAGTTACCAACCAAGAGGGACATACATTCAGTATACCATTCATTTATACCGTTTTGTAAATTAACTTAGATTACAACTTCTACAGTAGATACTCGCAAGCAAGTACATCACTCATAGGAATTAAATTGATATCAACTCAGGTTGAGGTAACAATTGAATTCTCGAGCGGCAATGCAGAATGTTGAATACTCATCCAATCTGTGTGGATTCAGATCTCCCAGAGACACAAGGAAACAGTGGCAGGCTGTCCAATCGACGTCCTCTGGCCAATTGCCAGGCAGTTCTGGTTCGGCTGGAGGTTCGGGAGAAGGAGGGAGAGATTTCTGCTGCGGCGTGCTAGCAGTGGGCTCTCTGAAGACTGGCAAGTTAGTTCTGGCTTTACTACCGAGAGTTTGTGCACACAGAAAGTGACTGCGGGTCCAAGCTCGTCACACTCTTTAGACGGGAAGAAGAGCAGTTCTTTCCCGATGTAGCGCTAGTCCTGAATACTGAGATTGAGCTGTCCACAGTTCCGACCATAGTTCACTAGTGGATCAGGTGAGCGTTCGTGGTGGGTTCACGAGGCTTGCTGCTGGGCTAACCTCGAGCGGATCCTTTGGTTAAGTGCGGCTACCTCCTTTCTCAATTCTAAGAACAAAGTAAAGTCCTGGGACTCAGACTTGTCCAAGATGTGTCTGAGAATGTCCTGGAAGAGCCCCTTCTGGGCTTTGTGCTGCCTGTTTTATCAGGAGGAACTACGGTTGTTCATTGGTTGAAAGTTTCGTGGACATCCGAGACCCATGGGGGGTTAACCTGCCCTACAAGTTCCCGATTGGCTGATCGAGGTGGATGATGAGTAACAATGCACTCTGATCTTAGGGTTGTAAACCTTGGGATGAGACTCTCCCAGGGAATCTCCCAGACACTAAGACGCCAGAGATGACCATTTATTAGGGTGGCTGGTGAATCTCAGCTTTGGGATTTGTTCCTTATCAGGAAACTCTATCAGCTAGAAAAACACCTTAAATGTGAACCAAATGGAATGGCCTCTCTGTATCCAGCACCATTGAGATGAGAGACAGAGAGACTGGCAAGGGAGCAGCAAACTTAATTCCTGTATTTTTAATAAGCCTTTTTGCTACATTAGTAACTAGTGGATGTAAGAGCAGGCCGGTAGGGTGTATGGATTCTGTGCAGGACTCAGGAGAGAGAGATCACCAATCCAAATCAATAAGCAAAATGTAAACCAGGAAGCAGGCAAGTAGGTCAGAACATGGAAAAGACAAAGAGAGAGCAACAATCCAAAATGAAAGACAAAGTCAAAAACGAGGGGCAGGCTACAAGATCAAACACCAAAATGAAGGCTAGTAAGGAAATAACGCACACTTGGGAGTTCTAGGAGAATCCGCATTAGTGAGCGGGGAAGTGAGGAAAGAGGGTAACTAAAATAGTGACAGGAGTAAACAGTGATAGGTTTATTACTTGCGGCGTGAGTGTTTGATAAACACAAGTCGGGGGGAGGCAGATGTGGTTGACATCGAGAAAGTGGGGATCTGTGGTAAGGCTTCAGTAGGGACATATGGAAGGTGGGATGAATGCTGAGGGTGGGAGGGAGGGTGAGGCAGTACGAGACAGGTGTAACTCGGGAGAGTACTCGGAAGGGCCAAATGAAGCAAGGACCCAACTTGCAGGAGGGTTGCCGGAGGGGGTTGCCGTACTTAGAAGAAAGCCAGACGAATTGACCTTGACGTAGTCGGGGGAAGGGTCGCCGGAATCTATCGGCAGAGGTCTTCTGCCTATGAGGCATCTTTAGCAATGTGGTCCTGGCTTTCTATCATAGTTCCGTGAGGGGGGAAAAATATGTTCGAACAGCAGGAACATCGGAGTCGGAAATTGTGTCGGGGAAGGGCAAGGGTTGATAGCCGAGCAAGCAAAGAAATGGGGACCTGTCCGTGGAGGAGGTGTAAAGACAATTGTGGGCGTATTCGGCCCAGGAGAGAAGGGAGACCCAGTTGTCATGGACAGAGGAGACATACGCCCTGAGGTAGGTTCTGCCTATCCATTGGCTTCTGGGTGGTATCCAGAAGTGAGGGAGGAGGATGTCCCTAAGATTCGACAGAAAACCTTCCAAAATTTGGATGTGAATTGTGGGCCCCTGTCCAAAATGATATCCCTAGGAATACCGGAGTCTAGGAGTCGAAAAACGTGCTGGACAAAAAGGTCTGCCATCTCTCGGGCCGATGGGAGGGATGGAAGAGGGACAAAATGTGCGGATTTAGAAAAACGATCAATGACCACCATGATCGCCTTTTTACCTTGGCTTCCCTGGGGATCAATCAGAAAGTCGACCGAGAGATGAGACCAAGGTAATGTGGGGACAGGGAGGGGTTGCAAGAGGCCTGCCTTCTTTTGCCAAGTGGTCTTGCTCCTAGCACAGGTGGGGCACGCCAGCACATATTCCGTTACGTCAGACTTCAGGGAAGGCCACCAGAAGTCCCTGGAGATTAATTCAATGGAATGTTGTGCACCCGGGTGGGTGGTGAAGAGTGAGTCATGAGCCCATTGAATAACCACTGAACGCACAGGATCAGGAACAAACAGTCTGTCCGGGGGGCACTGGGGGGGAACTGTGAGGTTCCGTAGCCCCTGTCTTACCTGATTTTTGATGTCCCAATGCACGACTGTAAAAAACCTGTCAGGAGGCACGATGGGCACAGGGGGGTCTTCGGACTCAAAGGTATCATGAAGGCAGGAAAGGGCATTGGCTTTGACGGTCTTGGAGCCTGGGGTATTGGTAATGAAAAAACGGAACCTGGAGATGAACATAGCCCACCTAGCCTGGCAAGGGTTGAGGCGTTTAGCAGACTGCAGGTAGACCAAGTTCTTGTGGTCAGTGAGAATCGTAAAAGGATGGTGAGCCCCCTCCAGCCAGTGCCTCCACTCCTCACGGATGGAGTGTACCTTTATTTCCATGGCAAGACAAAATAGCACCGACTCCAAGGGCAGAGGCATTGACCTCGAGCACAAAGGAGAGAGTGGGATCAGAATGACAGAGAACCGAGGCCAAAGAGAAGTTCTGCTTGAGGCGAAGAAAGGCCCTGTTGGCCTTGGGGGTCCACCTACGCTGTCTAAGGCCTTTACAAGTTAGGAAGGTGATGGGAGCCACAACAGAGCTAAGGTTTCAGTTGAAACGGCGTTAAAAGTTGGCAAAGCCCAGGAACCACTGCACTTGTTTCAGGTTCTTAGGTATAGGCCAATCCAGGACAGCAGAGACCTAAGCAGGGTCCATCTCAACCCAGAGAGAGGAGATTATAGATCCCAAAAAGTGGATCCTGGTAGCATGACACGTACACTTCCCCAATTTTGCATAGAGGTTGTTATCAATGAGTCGGGTGAGGACTTCGCAGACGTGAAGAATATGGTCATCCATGTTGTGGGAAAAAATCAAAATATCGTCCAGGTAGACCAGGACATACTTCTGAATGTTGCCCCTGAAAATGTCATTCATAAAGCCCTGGAATACGGCAGGAGCGTTATCCAGACCAAAGGGTATGACCTGATAGTCGTAATGAACAAAAGTGGTAATGAAGGCCATCTTCCACTCATCACCCTCACGGATGCGGAAGAGGTTGCACGCACTCCGAAGATTGAGTTTGGTGAAGATGGTGGCTCCCTAAAGAGATTCCAATGCAGAGTTAATGAGAGGAAGGGGATACCGGTTCTTGCGATGGCTTCTTCCTGGGAGATTTGTCGAAAGAAAGTCTGAGAGGCAGCTGGAGGCACTGACAATGACAATGGGGTCCCAGCAGTTCACCGTCGGACCAGGAATTGTGGGGGTTGTGCCTTTTCAACCAAGGGTATCCAAAAACTAGAGGATGTAAAAGAGTGTAGGAGGAGGAATTGGATGCTCTCGGTGTGGAAGGCGCTGATGTGAAAGGTAAGGGGAATTGTCTGCCATTCAACAAGAGCCAGAGGGGGTCCATCAAGGGTGAGGAGGCAGATAGGGGGTGAAACAGGGAGAAGTAGAATGTTCCAGGCAGTGGCAAGTCCGGAGTCTATGAAGTTTTCCTCAGCACCTGAATCAACAAAAGCCAGAAGAGATTCTTGAAGCTCATCCCAGGAAATGAGTGCAGGCAAAAAAAGACAGGTGGAGGAAGAAGAGGAGGGAAGGATACTGACCTTACCAGAGGGCGGGAAAGTATGGGGGGGGGCAGACAGGGCACGAGGCTTGGAGATGGTCAGATGCCCCGCAATAAAGGCAATGCCCCTCAGAGAGTTGGCGGTGTCGCTCCTCAGAAGAAGCCTGGTGAGGGGGGTCGGTGAGTGGGAGGGGGGCATTAGGCAGTTGAAACTGGGAGTGGCGTTCTTGAAGCCTGATTTCAATCTTGGCTAGACAGGAGATAAGGTGCTCCAGGGAGGGAAAGTCGAGTAGAAGGTAAGTGAGATGATCCTGAAAGGCAGTAGACAATCCGTGGTGGAACTGGTGGATAAGAACCTCTTCATTCCAGGGGACTTTTGAGGCCGAAAGGCGGCATTCCACGGCATAATCTTGGAAGGAATCTGCATCAGCTGCATCAGCAGTCATGGGGAGATTCTGGGGGAGGAGGGTAGTAGCCCAGTCCGGGGCTCGACCGGAGAGGTGAAGACCATGAAGGCGATCTTCTCTCTGTCAGTAGGAAAACAGTCCAGGCGAAGGTGGAAGGCCATCCAGCACTGGGTTAAAAAACTTTGGAACTTTGCCGGATCTCCCTCAGATTTCTCCGGGGTGGGGTAACGGGCAAGCGGCGGCAGCCAGGGGAAGAGCTGGCGCGAGTGCTGCCAGAGGAGGTGGAGGATAGATGGTGTGGTCCACTAGGCGCTGAACTGCGGCGGTCAGTTGCCCTAGAGTCCGGGACTGCTGTTGGAAAAAGACAGCAGTATCATTCTGGTCTGCTGGATCCATGATGCGGCTCACTATTCTGTAAGAGCGGGCAGATAGGGTGTATGGATCCTGTGCAGGACTCAGGAGAGAGAGAGAGATCACCAATCTAAATCAATAAGCAAAACGTAAACCAGGGAGCAGGCAAGTAGGTCGGAACATGGAAAAGACAATGAGAGAGCAACAATCCAAAATGAAAGACAAAGTCGAAAATGAGGGGCAGGCTAGAAGATCAAATACAGAAATAAAGGCTAGGAAGGAAATAACGTGCACTTGGGAGCTCTAGGAGAATCTGCATTAGTAACCGAGGAAGTGAGGAAAGAGGGGAAATAAAATAGTGACGGGAGTAAACAGTGATAGATGTACTTGGAACGTGAGCATTTGTTAAACACGGCGTGCGTGGGAATGTGAGACGGGACACAGACGCGTGTGAAATGCGTAATAGTGGAACCTCCTTTATTGGCAACAACCTCAACCAAACACTTTTCTGTAGCTGCTGATCAGACCTGCGCAGCAGTTAGGAGGTATTTTGGCCCATTCCTCTATACAAAACTGTTTCGTGTATGTTTTTGGGATGTCTTGCTTGAATTGTCTGCTTCAGATCACGCCACAGCATTTCAATGGGATTGAGGTGCGGACTCTGACTTGGCCATTCTAAAGTACAGAATTTCTTTTGTTTGAGCCACTCTGTTGTTGATTTATTCCTGTGTTTGGTATCGTCATGTTGCATGAACCAACTTCTTTTGAGTTTAAGATCACAAATAGATGCCCTGACATTCTGCTGTAGAATTTCCTGATACGTGGAATTCATTGGTCCCTCAATGATTGCAAGCCATCCAGGCCCTGAGGGAACAAAGGAGCCTCAACCATTATACTCCCTCCACCATGTTTCATAGTTGGGATGAGGTTTTGGTGTTGGTATGCAGTATTTGGTTTTCTCCAAACATAATGCTATGGACATTTACCAAAAAGTTCAACTTTTGTCTCATCTGTTCACAGAACATTGTTCCAGTAGTGCTGTGCAACATCCAGGCCTTTAGCAAACTTGAGATTAGCAGCATTGTTTTTCTGGAGAGCAGTGGTTTCCACCATGGTAACTTCCCATGAACACCACTCTTGTTCAGTGTTTTTCTTATGGTAGACTCATGAGCACAGACATTATCAAGTGCAAGAGATGCCTGCAGATCCTTAGCTGTCACCCTAGGGTTCTTTGTCACCTGTTTGAGGATTGTATGGCATTCCCTTACACTGATCTTTGTAGGACGCCCACTCCTCGGTAGAGTAGCAACGGTGCTGAATTTCTTCCATGCTCAAGTCTTCAGAAATCCTTTTGTAACCCTTTCCAGTCTTATGAACTTCAACAACTCTTCTTCTGAGATCCTCTGAAATCTCTTTTGATCAGGCCATATTGCACTTCAATAGAATTCTGTTGTGAAGAGCAGGTAACCAAAATTGTGTGATTTTTTATACGACAGGGCAGGTCTAACCCACACCTGAATTGATTAGAACATCTCACTCATTGATTAGAATATCTCATTGGTTGGAGTTCACCTCCTGTAATGACCCAGGTTCTCTACCACACGGCATTCTATAAATCACATTACTATTCAGAACCAGATATGAGTGTGAATAGACAGAGTATTGCAACTATAACTAGACCTAGATTAGAATTCAGACGTTCCCCTAGGGGCACCCGTGTTCACAATTTAATCTCCATTCCTCTGGTAAACCAAAATCAGTTAAAACATGAAACGACCATAAAATGGTCACAGTTAAATGTTTGCTCACTAGACAACAAATCAGTTCTGGTGAATGATGTGGTGCTTGACACCAACTCTGACCTGTGCCTACTAACAGAAACCTGGCTTCAACTATTCCTTTAGTTCCTTTTGTTCCTTTTGTTACACAAAGAATAAGAATGACCAGCAAAACTAAACCTATAAAAATATACTGCACAAGGGATCCTCCCCATGTGCCGAACACAGATTGTAACCATTTTCCTACACCCAAATAATCCGATAGATTGAAAGGCATGGGCATGAGGGGAAACCCCCCTCTCATATATCTGGGGATTGCTAAACACACCCAACACGAACTCTTGTTAGAGCCAGCTGATAGGAGAGAGACAAAAATGTATTGACATCATTCTCTTCTTTATCTAGATGGTGCTGTGCATGTTGTTCCAAGATATCCCCTCTAGTTACACTTATTAAATAGAGCAACCCCAGGAATCCCCACATTATTTCAGTCTTTTTCCTGAGGTGCAGCTCGGTGACAGTGAGATGCGTGAATCCACCATTTCTTCTGTGGAAGACCGAGTAAAAAGGTCAGGACAGTGACTATGTGTGGGAAAGGTTTTCTGTTCGCACCTAAGACCAATGTCTTAGGTGCAAACTAAAGCCTGTGATTCCTCACACCCATTCAACCAGAGAGAAATGAAACAGATTGTAGGATGCCAAATGGCATCTTCCTGTCCTGTTTGTTTGACTTCTGACACTGCCCCTTTCCCTTTATGTTCCTTTGATATGTTAAAGTCTTGCCTACGTTTAATGTATAAAAAGGAAAGTATAACTTCTGTCCAGTGAGCATGTCTTGAGTGACGACTGAGTGAAGACTGAGTTTTCTTCTACACTTCCAACAACCTTAACTGCAGAGTCTGTAGTCAGGAGCACCTGAAAAGGTCCCTCCCAGCTAGGTTGAAGAGTATGTGAAGGAATTTTCTTCCAGACCCACTTTTCTGGGAACAGGTCGTGTCCTCCTTCCGCCGGTTTTCCCCAGGCATCCAGTACTTGGTCCCAGGCCTCTTGAACTGCTGTCGTTAAGAGCTCCACATACTGTAACAGATAATCAGTTAGTAAACTCAGAGATCTCTTGGACATGTCTGGTGATCTAGGCAGTTTCATGGGCATCCTATGATGACTTCAAACAGCCTGAGGCCCACGGCCAGGTTAGTACCAGCCAGCACACTGCACAAAACAGGTGAGATTGCGTCCACCCACGGCATTCCCTCAGCATGATATCGCATGAGGCAGTCTTTCAGTGTTCTGTTCATTTGCTCAACTGCTCCACTAGACTTTGGGTGGTGCGGGCAGTGCAGATCCCACTTGATTCTAAGTAGTTTGGCAACTTCTTGACACACCCTCCCAGTAAAGGTATTCCCTGACCTAAATCTATCCAACAGGGGAGTCCCCATCAGGGTATAACTTCTGTTCCCAAATATTTGGCAGCCACTGAGGCTGTCACCCGTTTAACTGGATACGCCTCGACCCATCTTGAGAAAAGGTCCACCATACCAGGAGACCTTTTTTCCCCGGCAAGGTGCAGTAGTCCATCTGCCAGTGTAGGAATGGCCCCTCCAGTGCTGGCTGTCTCCTCTGGGGCATGTTAAACTGGTCAGATGTGGAGTTTTGTTGGTATGCCCCACACCTATCCACCACATTCCAGGAATGTGGCAAACCCCACCCCAGTCCAATGCTGCAAAAAGTGCTAAGTCATCTGTGTGGCCCCTGCACGTCCCACAGAATGTATCTGCCTTGCGACGAAAGGCATGATGAATTTGGGGCATGCTAGCCTCCCCATGCCCTGACGTCGCCACAAACCGTCATCTCAGAGCCCAACACCCCGTTTGAGCCAGGCCCACTTCTCCTCTGTTGGAGCCTCCTTCTGTATTATCCTGTAACTGCCTATTCTGAGCAGTCATCCTTAGATATACAGTATCTCTGGTTCCCTCTCTGGCCCCCCCATATTTTATGGCTGCCTGTCTTCCTTGTTATGCCTCTTATATTTAACAATAGCTATTTGCTTCGGAAGAGATAAGGCCTCTAATAGTTCTGCCAACAATTCTACATTTTTTACTGGTTTCCCAACAGCCATGAGAAAGTCTCTATTTTTCCACATACTTCCAAAATCATGGCACACCCCAAAAGCATATTGCAAATCCATATATTTGGTAACAGTTTGACCTTTAGCATATTTACAAGCTTTTATGAGTGCTGTCAGTTCTGCCTGCTGTGCTGACTTCCCTTCTGACATGCTGCCTGCGCATATGATCAGGGTATAAGAAACCACAGCCCAGCCCGTCTTCCTTTCTCCCTCATGCATAAAACATGAGCCATCTATGTAGAGGACTAAGTCAGCACTCAGGACTAAGCGCTTGTTCTGAAATCAGAATCTGTTGCCCCCGTGACTCAGTCTTCGCAGTCGTGTTCCAGTATGTACTGGTCACTAGGGTCTGGAATCAGACAGGCTGGATAAAAAGTGCCTTCCCTATCTATCACAATGTTGGGAGCCTCTAGCCTGCCATTTGGGCCAGCGACTGGTACTCACTTGACTCACCCTATTAAGTGACAGCAGTGTACAGAATGTGAACAATTCACTATCAATCGTTGATCCAGCACCAGGCTGTTAATTGCTTGCACGGCCATAATGACGGCTTGTAAGGCTCTAAAACAAGATCCCCAACCTTTGGCTACTGCATCTAATTGTCCGGAGTAATATCCCACTGGCCGGAACCTACCTACATGGTCCTGGGTCAGCACAACAGTCCAAAACTTGTTACACTCACTTACATATAAGTAGAATGGCCTTTCCTGTCAAGGGAAACCCAAAGTGGAACCTGTATGAGAGCTTGTTTCAAATCATTAAAGGCCTCGTGTGCTTTGGTAGTTAAAAAGATAGGGTAATCAGACCATCCCCCACCTTTCAACAGGTCTGTTAAAGCCTGGGCTCTTTCTGCAAACAAATCTACCCATGAACGATTAAAGTTACATAATCCTAGAAACGCCATGAGTTCCCTAATAGTACTAGGTGGGGGACAGTGACGAATTGCTTGAGCCTGATCTTCTGTGAGTTCTCGTTTCCCCTGGTTGATCTTCTGGCCTAAATATACCACTGTGTCTAAGCATATTTGAGCTTTTTCTAAACTAGCCTTATGTCCCCTGCTGGCCAGATGATCTTGAATGAGTAATAACTCTTGCTTGTGGGTTTCCTCGTCAAGAGAGGCTACCAAAACATCATCAACATATTGTGTAACTACCGATGAGAGTGGGGGAAGTTCCCTCGATGCTGCCTCAAGGTCATATGGTACACTGTTAGACTGTTATTAAACCCCTGCGGCAGCCACGTCCAGGTATATTGATCCCTGTCAACCACAAACGCAAACCAATCCTGTACATCTGGAGGCAATGGCACCAACCAGAAACCATTAGCCATATCTACAACTGAGAACACATTGTGGTCAGGCTGCAGTAACTGAAAAATAGTAGAGGGATCTGCCGCCAAGGGTGTCAATTTGTCAATATGTTGGTTTGCCACCTGGTAGTTTACAGTGAATCTCCAAGCCCCACTTGCCTTTCGAAATGGCCAAATTGGGCTATTACTTATACTTCAAGTTTTCTCGATGATTCTTTGTTTCAGCGATTTCTATACCACAGGTTGAATGCCCTCCTCCGCCTCAGGACTGATCCTATGTGGTTTCACTTAAGGAGGCTGACTCCCTGTAAACATAACAGGTGGCATAACCAAAAGCCCACACATCCTTGTGTTTCTTTCAGACACATCTTCTGCCCCAGTAGCCTCCAAACTTTTAACAGAGTATTGTATCTGACAGTGTTTTGCAGTTTTAGTAGATAAGCAGGATATTTGAGCTCTAGTGTCCCATAACAGCAATACCAGGGCATCATTTACAGTACATTGTAACATTAGTTCCCTTTTCCCTAGACTCTGTGTCAAACTTAGAGAGGCTACAGGTGTCTAGTTTAAATCAAGCACTTCTCTTAAAGCCTTTTTTTCTCCTACTGTCATATTTTTCAACTGAGACACCAGCCCCTTCTGTCCTTCCCTGTATGTTGGATTAAATGCTAGGTCTCTGAAGTGGGACATGTGTATATTTCACTTATCCAGCATCACAGTATCACCACTTAAGCACATTGTGAGATGTGTTGATGGGTTCTGTTCATTTAGCCTCAAACAAAAGTTACACTAATATGCCATAAAGCTGACTTTCTTTAGCAGCCCCAGTGGCTTAACGCTACATAAGAAAAGACAGGAACAACACCCACAAACAGGATAAACCAGACCAATGTCTGCTGCATATCAAAGGACAGAACCTAGAGCAAGAAATAGTTGGACAAGCAGTAATTACATTTCAAAGAACAGGACAAGAACTCAGATTGTGAAACAAACTTTCTTCTGACTGTATATAAGAGCTGGGAAACCCTTGCAGTTTGTCTGTTTTGTGGGGCAGACCCGACGCGCGTTGTTGGACTTATTGAGCTCAATAAAACTGAATCTACACAGGACTGTGTCCTGCTCCTCTGATGAAGAATTTCCTACGACAGTCTCTATCTTCTCTCCTGCCGTTTTTACCGGCTTCTGCCCTCTTTTTGAGGCCATATCTTGCAATGCGACCCGGTTTAATGCAATAAAAGCACACCATTCCTGTGCCCTCAGGACCTCCTTTGCCCTTACTTTGAGAAGCTACACTACAATCTTCCATTTGCGTAGCTCTCACTTTGGCAAACATGCTCCGCTCTACTCTGCAGGTAACCATTTTGAATCATTAATCTCCTTCTTTTATATCGGGGTAGCATAGAATAATGGTTTTAGCTATATCTGGCTTCAAACCGCTCAGATAAATCTGTTTTATCACTGACGAGGAATCGTTATTCACCTCCCCTATATCTGCAAGCCCTGAATATTCTATCCATAATGTAACGAACTGCTGTTAAAATCTGAAACATCCTCACTTTTCTTCTGTTGACATGCGGAAACCTTTTTCCAATCTGTCCGGAGTGGGTAGTGTTCGTTCAAGAATGCCCACACGATTTCCCATCCCCTTTCATGACTATGATCCTTGCATGGCATTCTAAGCTGTCCTGCCATATTCTCCCCTACTCATCTCAATATCATTGCAGCTTCTATGGGTTTGATACCATACGTGTCTTTTAATTCTTAAAGAGCACTCCATGTCTGCTGCAAACCAGCTTTAGGGTGCAAAACCTTTTTAGCCCAACGGTCTATATCCTCAGGCTTAGGTTTATATTCTTTAATGTAAGATCCGCCCCAGGGATCTCCTGCCTTAGGCATTTCTTCCTCTCCGTCTGATTTCATGCCCCTATTCTTGTTGTCGGGAACAATTTTACACCGGGTGGCAACAACACTGGCGTACCCGATATCATCCCAATCTGATCCCCCTCCTTGTTGTAATGGTCTCAAATCGGGATATAATTTGGGTGTTATATTTATGTCGCTGCATTTTTCTACTTCCTTAGTCAGCTTATCAACTTCTTCCTTAGCTTTTTCCTTTTCTGTAAACAGAGCCTCATTTCGTTTTGCCATTGCTTTTAATTTTTCTGTCAGGGACTTGTTTTATCCCATTCAATCTTTCGATAATATTCTGTCTACATCTTAGGTGTTTCCTAATATGAGTTCTGACTCAGTTTGCTTATTTTTATTCCAGTACTCACACACTTTTCTACACTCTTGCTCTGTCCACACACCGTCAGACCAGCCATATTTCTTTTCAAATTTCTCTTCGCATTCTTCTAGTTTCTTTTTCTCTGACACCCAGTCAGAAACCTTCATTAAGTTCTCCTCGCACCAACTCATTTTCTCCCTTTTTCCCTTCTCAACAACCACCAGATTCTACCTTCTACCTTACATCGCAAAACCCTGCAATTTCAATAAGGGCGTGTAGACTTTTTATATTCACTGTACATCTGTTCTGACCAAACTACCCCATAATCCTTCCCACATGTCCGGATGGTGCCCTGGCTGGGCACCATCTGAGTTGGATGCTGCATCAATGTCATGGATCCAAGAGAGACATCGTGGATATAGCTATCGTTTAGAAGGATTTTGCTGGTCTACAGAGATCTGCATGGAGTACTGACATATAGAAAACATGATGGATGGATTAATACCCTCATTCATGTATAATGTTAGCATGCACAAAGGGGTTGGGCAGCCAGTTGACCCTGGACCCCTAGAGGTTTTTTTTCTCCTTACTAAGGAGTTTTTGGTTCCTCTCCTCCGTTGTCTTCTGGTCTTTTCTGTTCTGCATTCACATGTGTGGTCACTTGCATTGTTAAGCACCTTGGTGCAACCTTGTTGTGAAAGGCACTATATAAAAACAAATTTAATTGAATTGAATACCTGACTCCAATTACCCTCTTTTCAAGATGTCATTATCCTAGAGGTTCACATACGTTTTCAATCAATGACTTTGATTGTTTAAACCATTTGTTCAATAAAGATATGACAATGTAAAATGGTGTGTGTGTTGTTTGTTAAATAAGACTGTCTTTATTATTATTACTTAGATGAAGATCAGATCACATTTTAGGAGCCATTCATGCAGAAATCCAGTCATACATTTGCTTTTAATAACTCCTGTCTGATAGTACTGGACTGTTTTAAGCAAAGACAGTATCATAACAAATAGCACAGAGGGACTCTACTTAAAGCTATATTAGAAAATACAAAGCATCTCTCCACTGTGCACAGCCCCTTAGGACACATGCGCCGTAGTTCAATTAGTATTGTATTGTGTTTCTCCTTTGCTACTTATTGTAAGAGATATGATATATCAGATCTTTATAAAATGAACTAAATAAATAGAAATTCATGGAATCCATGTGAGTCTGTGTTGGATGTTCCTGAAAGCTGTGATCCCAGCCAAGAGCTGAATGTCTTAATGATTAGAATACAGGGTCATAGATGTCAGATATTTTGGAGAGCTGTACATGACAAGGGAGGACCAGACTTCGAGTGATTGGGAAATTATGTGAGACTCTTCAGATTAGGAAGGTTAGGAGTAGAGACAGGATGCGAAGACATGGTCGAGTACTAGTGCTGGGGTCAAAATCCGGGAAGGCGTCGAGGGCTCGTCTGTACCAAATTGGGAGGCGAAGCGTTGAGTTGAAATGTCGGGAGTCTAATTACAAGTTTTGCAGGTAGGGAACATACGAGTACGGAGCTCAGGGAGGAGACCTCGATCGTGAGCAAGTAAAGGAAGACTAGTGAGGGTTGAAATAGTGCTGAGAAGATTGGTGCGTGAACGTTTAGAGAGAGAAGAGCTTGTGGGAATGTGGGAGCGCTTACATGTGAGAGTGTGATTCGTGACAGTACAATAACAAGATTTTCTTATGAACTCATTCTTTTCAGATTGCTTACAGAAGTTGTTGTAATTTAACAAAGCAATTGTGTGAATGTTTCTGTGTCTCACAATTGCAATCTGCTAATTGTCCATGGTAATAATTCTGAATCAGAAACCCTGAAACCACCCAATTCATTAATCAACTATAACAGAACTACTCTTAAACTCTGCTCTCTCCAATTTAAGTATCCAGATTGCACCATTAAATAGGAATGCAGAAGACCAAGAGCAAACTAAGACTACATATTCTCTTGCAGATCATTATTAGTAATCCTTTGTGTAATGATAATGTCAGGGTACTTTTTCTACACACTGCATCACTATGGCTTTTCAAAATCTGTGCCTTCTTCTTTTGAAGAATCTTTGCAAGATTAGTAGCCTTAAATGTATTTAAGTTTGTACTTTATCTAAAAAAGTAAAATAATTGCAGTTCACAAAGATAAAAAATTACCCTTTTTAAAATTGTTTTGTTCTTGAGTCTAGTAAGAATAGAAAGAAAGAAACATTGTATAACCTTTAAAACTGCCGTCTGGACAGGTGAGGACTAATAATAATAATAATAATAATAATAATTCTTACACTTACATAGGGTTTTTCTGGACACTCCACTCAAAGTGTTTTACAGATAATGGGAACTCCCCTCCACCACCAATGTGCAGCACCCTCCTGGATGATATAACAGCAGCCATAGTGTGCCAGGACGATCACCACTCACCAGTTATCAGTGGGGAGGGAGAACAGACTAATGAAGCCAATTTAAAGATGGGGATTATTAGGAGGTCATAACTTGTAAAGGCCAATGGGTACTTTGGCCAGGACGCAGGGGTAACACCCCTACTCTTTTCGAGAAACACCCTGGGATTTTATAATGACCACAGAGAATCAGGACCTCAGTTTTACGTCTCATCCAAAGGATGGGGCCTTTTTACAGTGCAGTTTCCCCTTCACTATACTGGGGCATTAGGACCCACACAGACTGCAGGATGAGTACCCCCTACTGGCCTCACTTCCAGCAGCAACCTTAGTTTTTCCCAGGATGTCTCCCATCCAAGTACTGACCAGGCTCACACCTGCTTAGCTTCAGTGGGTTGCCAATTGTAAGTTGGATGATATGGCTGCTGTCTTTGTGGAGGACTTGTGGTTATCCTGATATATCTCAACCTATAACACTCCTGCTTGTATGACCTCAGGCAGTATGTACTGGTCTGCCTCTCCAGGACCAGAACCAGGCTCTAGCAATGAAGAGAAGGGCAGTAGAGGAAACAAATGAGGAGTTGGAAATGTCATATTCCTGCTTCTTCAACTGGTTGAATGCAGCTGTTCTTCAGAATGAACTAACCCATGAAACTTTGACTACAACTTCTGTATTTATTAAGTCCTAATTACATACAACCAGCACATTCTTTGAAAAAGTGTTTCATATTTTCTAAACTAAAACATGCTTAGAATGAACTGAAGATTTCAGCAGTACATGTGTATATTCTATTGCGTCTTTGTTGGCAACCAAAAATGGCAAGGAAATGTGTTCTCCCCACTAAAACATTATGCACAACTGATAACTGATATCTAAATGATTTATAAATGATAAAGAAAATGTAGACTAGAGAAGACTAGCACCTACTCCTAGAGTCAATAAAAGGTTAAAAATTACAGGAGCAACATGGGGGAGAGATTCCTGGTCATCTTTTAAATAATACATTACCTGTTCCTTATTTGGACTTCACATATTGGAAGAAGGCAGTGAATTTTGTGTTTCAGAATATGGTCCCCTTCTCGGTACAATTACTGTGATATTCATCTTGATATTTTCTTGATACAATAACTGTGTCCAAGCCCAGGTAAAAATGATTCTTCTACATTACCATTTCAAGGTTCGCTGTTTGTTACTGTTTTAGACATGGTTTTATTACATCTAATTTGAATATTTCAGAAACCTTGTGGGTACAAATCCCACCCATTTATGAGACATCTTACAGGAATGTTCATACTCAAAGATTAATGAGAGGCTTAAAAGGAAAGAGAAATACCTCTGCAAAATGTTTTTACAAACCCAACATTTATCAAATTCATCTGTGAAAGGTTTACTAGTCTTAAAACATACATACTCCCTTAGTACATCTAGTCCTAAGTCATTAAACTAGAAGTACTTTGTGAATTTTGAATATGTGAGCCTTCCTGAACTTTGAGCCTTGGGAATAAAGACTCCAAAAGACCAGCAGGAAAGTAGGCTTTATAAATTTCAACTGAAAGTAGCAAAGGCAATAAACAGTACTTGCTTGGAACAGAGTTAGACCACAGCACAGTCTAAAACTGCAAAAAAGATTACAGTTGTTTATAACTTGCTTTGCCTAATAAAATAGCCTTTCAAAAATAAAAATCCATCGTTTGCCATCTTATTAATAAGCATGATTGAAAAATCAAATACAAAAAGAGTAAACACAACAGTATCTGGTAGTACAACATAGATGCTCGTGAAAAATTGATTATTGTTTGTACTATTGTATAGTATAAATGCAGGAAGGCTATGCAATGGAGGTGTTCATTGTAACATAGTATGGTTGTACATAAATATACTGAATTTATAAATGAAGAGGCACTGTGCTTTTCACAGTAGTGCCAAAAGGCCCCCCTTGAGGCAAATAATTGAGAAAACCACAAAAGGCATTGTTGCAGTAATATCACATTCTGTTAAAAAAAGCATTTTTTGAACTTGTAAATATGTTGCTTTCTAAATCTGTTGTGTACTTTCAAGAACATTGTTATGAGAAAAATAATTCTGACGTGAGGCCAAACATTGGCATTGGTTTCTATACAACTCCTGAACTGCTGAGCCCGGGCTAACTCCCCGTCTAGCCGCTACGCATAGGGTCATTTTTGCTCTCCTGCTTCTCCACGGTTCGTCCTGTTTTCAGACACCCGCGACAGAATGCTGAGCCCTTTTTTTCGACCCCGCGAGCGGCGCCTTTTGCTTTTCCGCAGTTTTTTCTTGTTCTCTGGGCTGTTTTTTTTCTCAGTTCCTCTATTCTGGCCTGGCCAAATTTCCAATTGGCCCTTACCAATCATGGCCTCCTAATAATCCCCCTCTATGAATTGGCTACATTACTCTGCTCTCCTCCCCACTGATAGCTGATGTGTGGTGAGTGTTCTGGCGCACTATGGCTGCCGTCGCATCATCCAGGTGGATGCTGCACATTGGTGGTGGTGGAGGGGAGTCCCCATTACCTGTAAAGCACTTTGAGTGGAGTGTCCAGAAAAGCGCTATATAAGTGTAAGCAATTATTATTATTATTATTATTATTATTATTATTATTATTATTCTAATCGCTGGATATCACCCTGAGCATGTGTGTCTGTGAGCGGGTTTTCGTACCTGGCTCTCGTCAGGTTGTTCATTCCGATATCAGTGATTGAATGTTGAGCTGGCTTTCCTATTCTTACTGGTGGATATCACTCCGAGCTTCTGTGTCTGGAGCGGGTTTTCGTGCCTGGCTCTTCCTGGTCTTGCTCTCTCGATATCAGTGATAGAATGGTAAGCTTTCTGCCGTTCCTCCATTCTTTTCGCTGGATATAACTCCGGGCATCTGTGTCTGTGAGCGGACTATGGTATGGCTTTTCTCAGGTTGTCCACTCCGATATCAGCATTAGAATGTGAACGTGCCTATTGCCCAGTCTGCTGTATTTTTTCCCTGGGTTTTTGGTTTTTTATTCTTGTTTTTTGCCTTTTGGTTTGATTTCCTTTCCTGGTTTCCCCTCCTATTTGGTCCCTCCTGCTCCCTGTGTCTCATGTCTCAGTTTTGTAGTTTGTTTCTTGTTTTTGTGCTTTGTGCTTGTATTTGGATCCCCCTGTTCCCTGTTTCTTGGAACTTTTGGTTCCTTCTTGTTTTTGCAGTCTGTCTCCCTGGTCTCCCAGGTTTATGTTTTTGTGGTTTGTGCTTGTGTACGTCTTTTGTTTTTTTTTTGTTTTTTTGCCTCTGGAAGCTCTACCTGACCCCCACCTTCCTCTACCCAATAAAGGTTTATACCCCGGATGAGGGGGTCGCTCTCAGCCGTGGACTCCCGGAGGTTTCCTTTCAGTTAAATGAGGTTTTTCCTCCCCCCAGTGCTGTGCAGCTCATTTATTTGTATGGGCGTCAGGAGCCGCCCATGAAGGGGGGGTACTGTCATGCCCTCTGCAGCCATAGGGCGCTCCTTCTCTGTTCTGTCTCTCATTTCCGGTTATTTGCTGTCCTTCCAGTGTTTCTCTCTCTCTGGAGCTATATATTTCCGGGTCTTGCTCTCTGACCTGGCTCAGCATTGACGTTCGGATGTCCTGAGACCCGCCTAGCACCAGGTCGCCCCACGTCCACTACCTGAGGGCATAGGTTTCTATACGGCACTCCTGAACTCTTTGCACTAATGAGCCCGGGCTAACTCCCCGTCTCGCCGCCTCGCATAGGGTCTTTTCCGCTCTCCTGCTCTCCACGGTTAGTCCCTTTGGACGTCCGTGACAAACATACTTCCTAAACCTATTTCACATAGGTTCCCCTGCAAGCTACTTATCCTTCTTTTATCCCTCTATTTCCCTTGCCTGTGTACATGCAGCATGTATGAACAGTGAGACCTTCTCTTTGTCTGAGAATCCCTGAAAATCAGTCAATCAACTTGGTGGGCTAATCAATAAAAATCCGTTTTCACTGTTTGTTTGCTCATGACTGATTTTGTGAATTCCACACAGAAGCCTCAGATATTTTTCAAATAATCAAAATATTAAAATGCCTTCTCTTCAGAGATCACCTATAAAGCCCAAAGAGAGGACCAAAGATTTTTCTTATACCAGTACTTTAGGGTTGTTTACATGTACAAAAACTGGTAGAAGAGAAATAAAGAGAATCACCAGCAGTTTTGCATTAGGCCAACGTTTCTGTCATAGGAGCATAGCCAAACCATTTGTTTTCCAAGACGCATTCCCAAATTTGAGAGTAATTAATTAACAGATGTTGTGTCCTCCACATTGGGGTTCAGCCTTGGCCTAGCACTCAGGTGACCTGATTTTTATCAAAATGCTATTTAAAAAACTGTTCACCTAATCCTGCACTCAGTCAGCCCCCTATTGCAAGCTTCATCTACACATAAATCTGCAAGAGGGCTCACTGAGACAAACAGCTGAGACAAACAGAATTAAAATGGTGACGTAACAGTCTTCATATTTAAAAATGCATTTTATATCCTAATAAGCTGTGAGTTTGGGAGTATTATTAAAAAAACAGAAAGCAATAATTCAATTTAAAATCAATGGAAGACCTCATCCCATTCAACGCTTTTCTTAGAAAAAACATAATACAAAGCAAGTGTGACTCACCAATCACTTGTCAACTGCCTTCTACAATAGGTTTCAAACCACACCCCTTGATAGCTCCCAGTCTCTAAGGTCAGGGTAACCAATGCCTGACCCCTGACCTATATCAGAGCAGAGTGAATTCATGATTAGAAAGCCTAGCCAAGTGCACACAGTTATAGCACTATAATTACAGGAGGAGTTTCAACACATCTGCAATGTGCCATGTGCAAGCAATTTGCCCAATTTGTAGAACAACATCTTAATATGAATCACCCCAGGGCATGGAGAAATGCAGATCAAATGTAAAGAAACACCTCTTGATATAAAAAGTCAAACAGTTTATTCATATTAATCACCTAGTTTGACACTTCTGGTAAGATGGGGTCTCAGAATTTGAGAACTGTTAATAAAGTTCTCTAGCTAAGAAAATAAAATTAAAATCATACAGGGAATATTAACTGAAACAAAAATAACCTAGAAAGACAGAATAGGCATTACATTTCAATGAAATGTAAATGACATTTCTTTGTAGAATATACATTTTGTATACATGCTGAGGGCTCACAGTTACTTTACCATTTAACATGTTATACAGTAACTTCCTTTTGAAGCTTTGCCTTGAATGTTATAGTACTATAATATGTTTTCAAAAACAGTCACTGGCAGTCAGGAGTGGGATGTATTGAAGGAGTTAAAAATCTATAAAACTCTTTTTGTCTAATTATAGGAAATGAGGTGGTTATTGTGATTGCGTCTTCATGGTTAATGATGTGATGAACATTTTAAATGTCACTTAACGATTGAGTACTTAGTGTACTTAAATGGGATTCGCTAAAAAGTTTTTAAGAATTTTTTTATCAAAAAAGAAAGGAAATGTTTCTACCATGATGGCCAGGACATTTCAATTAGAAAGAAAATCTCTGCTAATGTTTGTAGAATGAAAGAGCATTTTAGACTTTATTCTTATGAAGCCTTTTGTGTATTATTGATAACCATGCACTGTCTTCGAGTAGGTTTACTTTTGGCACTATTACAGCATTAATTTCTTTCAACTTCTTCACACAGTTAAACAATGATGTATCATGATGACAATGCTTATAATATTAAATGCAACAAACTGACTTGCTTCAATAGTTTTGAATGTGAACTACCCTTGACAACACATCCTGATTGAGTGGGATACCCACATGTCAGCTTTCTTCCCATTTTTCAGACTGAAATCATAATGATGTAAAGATGTGAATATAGAAAGAGAAAATGTAGATATTAATTTTTAACTTCAAAAATGTTCGACCTTGATCATACTGTATTTAAGGTACTCTGAGGAAATCAAAAACCATCAATAGGCCATGTGGGCTTTTCATGTTCAACATTGCTCTACATAGTCTATAATATGGCAATTACCCATCTCAAATTTACTGCCTGTTGTATCACAAAATAAAAGCTTTAAAGATTAATAAGCAAATCTGTGTTTAAATTCCAGATTGAAAATATCAGAGTGGTTCTGAAAGTTGTCTCTAATTAAAATTATTTTTTTAGCTGCATATCTACAGTGTCCAAGACCAGTAAATATTCTGTCCTGTATTACAGTTGTGTTGCCAGGAGTGTTGTGTTCAAGCTTAACTATGCCTGATCATTTATCATCATTAATTACCCTACAGGCAATGTGAGAGGGTAAAATAATCTTTTAAGCATTGGTGTTCCACCCTCAAGGTATTTGGACATAAAGAATAGAATAGTATAAATAATGGTTTTTTTCTGTACAGGATGTCAGCTAATGACAGACAGACAGCTTGGGTTAGTCCAAGACTAAGGCAGACCCCCGCATTGCATAAGAAAACAACACTCCTTTTGTAACTGAAAAATCTTCAAGGTCCATGGTATTGGGCTGAGGCAGGTTTTCCTACTGCTGGCAAGAACTCAAGTACACCTAATCAATAACACAGCTAAAAACCATGGAGGTCAAATGAAAAGGATCGATTTAAATAAATGTTCAATCTTCTTTCTTCCTACCATTAGTGTATCTACCACTTAAGCAATTACTATGAAAATGAATATGCTGTGAGTGAGAGCCATTAACAGTCTGAAGCATTTCATATTTCAGTATTAACATTTTAAATTCTTTAATGTGTTCTAGTTTAAAGTTGCTTTACAAAAAACAACTGTAAAGACGGTTATATGCCTCATCTACTGTACTTCAAGTGAGATGAGTTCTTAATTGTTCAAGACATTTATGGCACAGTATTACAGCTCTTTCCCTATTGCTAAGAGCACACATTTCCCTGACATATATGCTACAGTACATGGTAATGTTAAAGGCAATTAAACCACTAAACTTAAAAGATGAGACCAGAATTAGAAATAACAGCAGCAAACACGCAGCAACTCCAATTTAAATACTAGCTTTTAAAAGTCTACCCCCTTTTCAAATTTAGATAGATACTCATTATGTTTTGGCAGAGAGGAGTTTTTGGGGCTCTGAGCAGAATATTAAGGAAAAGAATATTGAGGGCCTTCCCAGGGGTGTCACTTAGAGCATTTCTCAACCTTTTCAACCCTACATGACTCTTTCATAAATATAAATATTTTGCAGCACACACCACCCATATCTCCCCAGACACACATCACAGACTGAAACACATTAATATTAAAGATAAGATCACTTTTTTGGCCATAAACAATTTCTTGTATTAGGAATTTGTCTTTTCGCATACCCCAACTTACTCTCCATGATACACACAGACAGGGAGAGACAAGCTTGGGATCAGAGCACAGGGTCAACCATTTATACAGCACCCCAGGAGCAGTTGGGATTAAGGGCCTTGCTCAGAAACCCAGCGGAGTAGGATTCTTCTGCCAGCCACGGGTGCCATGGGAATACGAACCAGTACCCTTCCAGCCACAGGTGCAGATCCTTAGCCACAGAGGCACCACACTGTCCCTTTTTTTTACTTTTAATCTGAGTTTGCCTAGAAGTGCATAGATTCCACATTCCTAGTAGAATTAATAACCATGACACACATACTGTAGGTCTTGCTCAGTTGCTTCCAGAAGTTTTTTTAAGCAGGTCAAACATAAAAAAAACTCTCACACCAAATGTGATTCCAATGTGAACAGTCCTAGAAAAAGTCCACACTCCCATTCCACACTCTGCATTAACCCAGACCAACAATCAGATCTTATCTTAGGATATTACTGACGTAATATTTTAAGATTCAAATCTCACATGATTATGGTTATCATATGAAATCTAATAATGTATTAGTCATGTCTTAAGCGACTTTTCTATTGTTTAGAGATGCTGTTTATTTGGGTGATAATAAAGCTTTTTACACTTTTCTTCCCATTTTCAGACCGTAATAATAATAATAATAATAATAATAATAATAATAATAATAATAATAATAATAATAATAATGGTGTAAATATGTATCAGATGATCAGATGATCAGCAGCATAGCTGGGTAGATTGTTCCACACTTCTACAACCCTCTGGATATAGATGTGCCTCCTGTTCAGTTTTAAATGCACTTTCACCTCCTGTTGTTTCCACTTGTGTCCTCTAGTTTGTTGAAAAAAAAGTATGGAATGATTCACAATTTTTTGTGTCATTTTGGGTGCCCATTCTTTGTTCCACTGTACCTTCCCATGACATGATGGCTGGTTAACTGTTTTTTCTACATTTTCACTGTGTGTCTGTGTGTGTCCTGCAATGGGTGTGGTCCCACCTTGTCCCCTACGCTTCTGGGATAGGCTCCAAGTTACTGCGACCCTTACCAGGACCACATAGATTTCTGATAAGGATGGATGCTTAGTTTTGCACTAATCTAAACCCACTTTAATTTTAATGAAAATAGAAAATGTTTTTAAAGCTGGCTTCCTCCAGCATTGTTTAGAACTTCCAAAGTCACTCCCATTCTATGAGTAACCTTCTGGCCAGTCCCCAGTACACAGTGTCTGGGGGTCAGAGAAAGGACTTGCAGGCCAGGACTGAGGAAGTACAGTACAAATGGTTGCTAAAACCATCAGAAAATACTCTGGTCTGACATGGAACTGATTTCCTCATGAATGGTCTTGATTCTTTTTTTTTCTGGCCAGGAACATACATGAGTGTTTGCTGTTGAGGTAGATTGTATACAAGGGTAATATGCAGAAAAAAAGCAAAGACTGTAATTTACTAAACAAAGTGATTTGTTAAAATGTTATATCGTAACTAGAATTCTTCATTTCCCTCCATCCCTTACAAAGTGGGAAATAAGCCATGAGAGAGAAGTCTAACAGCATCATTTCATTCTAAACTAAACCAGGTGCCCTAAGCTGAGCCAAAAACTGGTTTGACACAAAACAGCTTGTAAACGACGTCTGTGCCAGATCAAACAATGATATATTACTGCTCCGAATGCAGAGCAAAGCCCACAGAGGATGATTTCTATAAAGGTTTGTTAAACACCGAAATGGGAAATGGTGACCATTTAATCCACTGATGTCATGAGGCCTGAGCATTTACGAAAATGCTGCAAAACTAAACATCAAAACTAAGAGAAAAATTTAAATTACTTCCAGTTCTTGGACTTGTACTTTCTGTTTTTTCATTCCTTTTTTTCATTTTAAGTTTTATAGCTTTTATCGCTCATCAGGGGATTCTGAAGTGCGTCTTTTACAATAAACCCCTATTGTTGATGCTGTGCACTTAGTAAGATTCCCCCTCCGACATTAAGAACCATATCCTTATGTCTTTAAGGAACAAATCCCCATATGGCACATTGTACAGAGCTAGTAACATTGTGATAATGAATAACTTATCTTATTTTTTATAATTTTACATATAAAATCTACATGGGATGTTAGAATGATCCCATTTTACTCAAGCACCAAGCTTCAGTGATTTTGTATTGGGAATAATTATTACATGTATTCCAGGTGAAACTGAATACTGTACTGATTTCTGTACTGATATACATGTATAAGAAACTGTAACACATACAATTCTAACAGTTTGAGGCATAGCAGTTAATTAAAATCTGACTATCTCTGTAGTTGCCAAAGATTCTGATATTAAATTTGCTCCTCCAATATTATTTAAAAACGTCATATTATGAAAACATCATATTGTCATACATTGTTTTCCAAAACGCACACAAAAAAACAAAACAAATCTGAAGCACAACCCATGTCAGATTGGTCAATGCCAAATCACTGATTTGACACACTGATTTTTCTCAGTACCAAGTGACTTAGGTGAGAAAGCCCTGCCTTTACTGCAGAGAGAAGAACAACGTTTTCTAAATCAGCTTCCAGAAATCTGGAAGGATCAGACAGTAATATTTGAGCTGCAGACTCCCCATTACAGCCTAGACAGAGGGAATCTCGCAGGGAATTTAGAAAAAAAAAGTTAATCATGGTACTGAATGACAGCCACTGTACAAAGCAACATATCTTAGCTTAAAAAGATTTAAAATCCAGATGCTCATTAATATTTTCATGAATCTTCCAGAGAGTTAGCATCCACAATATGACTGACATGGTAATTCTCCACACCCACATTCCTGTGGTTTCCTCCTGTTCTGGGTCCTGAACTTAGTTAATTTGCATTTCTACCATCTGGTCATGATCTGTGTTCAGTTTAAATGATGTACTACACAATATACAAGCTTCAGATAAGGATACAACAATGTAGCCTATGGTCTACCCGACTGTAGTCCTGGAGAATTTCAAGGTTTAATGACTTGTCTTTTTTTTTTAAGTATGTTTTTATTTAATGTTTTATTTATGTCCTTCCACTTTTGAGGACTTATTTACTTAATGGTATTAATTACTTAAGCAACAAAAATCAAAATTTGTTTTCAGGAATTAAGACAATGGTGAATGAAAGGGTTCTGAAAAATCTACAGGAGTAGCCCTAAAATTATTTTTTGTTAAGATTCTACAATTGTAATTGGAAGGTTTTGAGTTTAAATCCCAGATAAGACACTGGTGTTGTGTCCTTGAACAACATCACTTCACCCGAATAAAATAAAAGTAAAATACTGTATACAGCAAAATACTGTATCATTACTGTAGGTGCAAATCTAAGTCAATTTGAATAAACATGTCAGCCAAATAAATATATACCTTATGCTGTATACTGTGTTTGTGTTGGTGTGCACAGACCTTAGGAAATATAGATATTCAGATACTCCTATTAATTTAGGAGTTTTTAAATGTGAATGAATATCCTGCTAATATCATTGATTCAGCCCACAATATTTTACCACCATTTATTGTACGAAACCATGCTTACAACTTGCTGAAAGTGTAAGCCTTTTGAATCTTGAGCAGTGCTGAAAGTGTCTATAAAGGAAGGACATTCAGTGAAGTGTTTACAGGTATTTTTATGCTGCACGTTACTTTTCATTGTCCTGCTACTTACTAAATGCACGGGTGTTGGCAACCATCCTCACTTCAGCATGTAAAAGCATGAATAAAACAACAGGGATAAAAAGCTAATTTGAGAAGACTTGTATCATATTTGAAGTGGATATTTTGTGAGTGTACCATACAAGATTTAGATGATAACAGATGATAAGTGTGACACTTACATTGCACTTTTAGTTTGATTGCGCTAGCCTTGTTGTCCTTTTATTTTACTGTACTTACATCTAACAACTTTGTACAGTGTATGCCCTGCATAAAAGTGTCTGCTGAGCTGCTCCTGTTTATTCTGCTACTGCTCATTATCATCATCTTCATAATAATAAAGCTAAATAGAAAGAAAAGTAATCACAGTGATGAAAATGTACAAGGTATTTTAAAAGTGTACTGCGCTATTTACTTTTCTTCAAGTAAAGAACAGCGTGTGTCCAAAACACCTACTGCACACCCCCTCCCCAAAGACTGACAGTAAAGGATGCAGTGTGCCTGCTGCACTATAATATGCTGTCAGTTACATGTAATTCAGAGGAAATTGAAATGGTCCATATGAAGCCACAACGTCTCTTGCCCCATGTTCTGCTTGTAATAAATATTTACATTTGAAAATGCAGTAATTGCTGACCTTTACCCTTCCCTTCAAGCATGTCTGGGACCTTTAATTTCAACAGCAAGGGAACTGACAGAACAGTTAATCAGCAAAGTCACTTTACTTTAATCAGTAAAGTCACTTGTAGCAAAACCCAGCAGCCAGCTTGCTGACTACCCAGGTCAGTGGAAAGGAAGGCTGATACTGAGGTTGAATATATTCATCAAATGATATCCATAAGTTAACTGTTATCACAAGATTTAAAAACACAAAAAGTGACTAAAAAACTAAAATCCCTGAGTGGAACAAAATAGCTGCTTAATCAAAATCACATTTCTGAAAATGTTTATACATTCTTTGAAAAATCAGTCTAAAATATAACTATAGACAGATGAGCCAAGCATGTCTTTCAGTTGGCTTGATTAAAGAATGTTTTCTTCAGTGAATATTTCAGGATCTGAATTAATGTGTTTTGGTGTGCTTTAGAGATGATGGATGGCTAGAAGTGCAAAGAATCAGACTGAGAAATGGTGTATTTGTGCTGAGAGTTCTTGGTCACAAAGCTGATAGGACACATTTTTTCTTTTGCAAAGCACTATCTTTGCTGCCATCTTGTGAAATAAGACTATAATGAAAAAAACATTCCTTGCCTGAAATGCCTGATTTAAGTAGGCATTAATTCACATTAATTAAACTTAAGACTAGTGTTTAATAACACTAAATGTCACAACATATTGAGTATGCAATGGAAGTCATGTTGGTGTTGCTCATCCTTATAATTAAGTCTAAACTATTTCATATCTATATTTGTAGACATAATGAATCTATAATGGAAACTATAGATGTCCTTACACAACTGATAAAAAAAATAATAAAGGAATCTAAATATCTTTATATTTACAGCATTAAAGAGTGAGAAGTGGAGTTTTCAACAGTTGTCCACCAAGTGTTGAGCAAACTTATTTCTATAGTAAGAGACATTTAAAATGCTTAATTTTCTTGTTTTCTTGTATTTGTACTCAGTATAATGGTTTAAGTATTGTGTATCTTGCTCAGTTTTCATGATGGTTTCATTTATGCACTGTGTTCAGTATGAGGCACATGATTATCCCCACTAGAGTGTCCTATAACCCCTGCACAAGTATGGTAAAAGAGACTTGCTGTTTTGCCCATATCCCTGAACTACTGATATGGGAATGAGTATCCACAATGACATGTATAATATAAATTCAAAATATTTCTTACATTTTTTAAAAAAAAGCTTTGTTTTAGAGAAGGCTGAAAGATCACATCAGAGCAGCATTTAATTAAATCATATTTTAGTATTAATCATATTTTTCAAGCCACAGAATCTTTAAAGGTGCTTTTTAGCAAAACATAAACAAGACTTGATGTGGACTTGATCTTTTTTTAAGGAGTGGCTTTTTTTTCTAGCCACCCTCTCATACAGGCCAGATTTTTGGAGCACTTGTGATATTGTTGTTACATGCACACAATGACTAGTCTTTGCCATTAAGGCCTGTAGCTCGTTCAAAGTTGCCATTGGCCTCTTGGTAGTCTCTCTGATCAGTCTCCTTCTTGCTCAGTCATCCAATTTGGAGGGGTGGCCTGATCTAGGCAAGGTCTGGGTAGTGCCATACACCTTCCACTTCTTAATGATGGTCTTGACTGTGCCCCATGGGATACCCATCTCCTGACTTTTGAAAGCTTCTTTCCACAAAGTGAATTCTTTGTTTTGAAATGCACTTCCAAGCAGTGGAATCCCCTAGAATAAGCTGCTTTTATTCTGAACTAATCAAAATCACCACAATTGAGCACAGGTGGGAGCCAATTAGTTTGTTTTGTGATCTATAAGGTGATTGGTTATACCTGAGCAAGTTTACAAATGAAATTGTAAGGGGGGTGTTCACTTATCCAAATAAGGTATTTTTCTGTTGTAATATCATTTTTAGAATGTTTTAGAATTTTATTTTAACTTGGCTAATGTGGGCTACTGTGTGTAAATAAAACTGGAACAAGCCTAACTTATCTGTTTTAATTTTCAGAGTGTCATACAACAGGTACAAAATTTGAAAGGGGATGATGACTTTCTATACCCACTGTACACTAGTTCTTTAGGTGAGTTAAAGCATGCACTTCTTTCTGATGCTCTCAAAACCGAATTTAAATTGAACAGCAGGAAGTGTGTTACTGGCAGGGCTTGCCTGAGGGTGTAATACATCCACATTGAAAAAAAACGATAACTGCATCCTCACACCTGAAGAAGGCTCCATGGCTGAAACATTGTGTTTTCTTTCTTCTTTTTTTCCCCCCAATGTGGATGTATTACACCCTCAGGCAAGCCCTGCCTATCAACACACTTCCTGCTGTTCAATTTAAATTCGTTTTTCAGAGCATCAGAAAAAAGTGCATGCATGTAAACCTATTACTTGTTCCTTTGCAGCCTACGTATGCTGACACAGCTACCCAACGGAACTAATACATCCACATTGTCTGAAATGCAAGGTGGCTTTCCCAGATCCTATTTTCACCTATAGAGAACTGGATCTGAAGTTTCAATTACTATCTATACAAAATGACTCAAAGAGCATTTACATTTAAAAAAAGTGATCGCAAAGTTCAGAAATCAGATTCCTACTACAGCAAGGCATTTCACAAACAAATATAATAAAAACCCAGACAAAGCAAAAGCTCTTTAATATGGATTTTGCTAGTTAGTTAACAGATGTTTTTTATGCCAGTAATTCCATATTTCACTATTAAACATATTACAAAACAACAGAATAAGAGACCTTCCATTCAAACTACGCCTGTCTCTATAATACCAAATTCAGTGGTGGCAAAGCATGTTTTATTATTGTTTCTTGAAAACTTAAAAAAAAAAAAAAAAAAAAGATATCCACAAAGTGGACAATAGGACAGACATCTAGGAATTTTCTTCAGGTCGGGAACATACTTGTCAAACAAGTAACATTACTTTTTCTTGAGGATTTCATCACCTGATGGGACTATACTAAATCAAAACCTTTGATAAATTCAAAGATAGTGACATACTACCACCTGGTGGAAGCTTATGTTGTAGTGTTACTGTTTTCCATAAAGTGTTCCATATAAACACATTTTTATTTAATAGATATAACTTTTTCCAGATCTGTCATGTTAAACAATACCTTTCCTATTATTAAATTACCTTAAGACAGAGCACCAAAGAGGTAATCGTACAATATACTTACTATTTGTTTTTTCTGAAAAATGTTACCGTTTCATAGTTGCATTTGCTGTTTTATGAGCACTGCCTCTTGCAGGGATTAAATGGCCAATAAAACCAAGTATGTATGTCTGTGAAGTCTTTTCTGGGGTTGAGACAAGGAATCTATTGCTAAGCAATAGTCTTTTCCCCCCAGAAGTCTTTTCTGGGGTTGAGACAAGGAATCTATTGCTAAGCAATAGATTCCTTGTCTCAACCCCAGAAAAGACTTCACAGACATACATACTTGGTTTTATTGGCCATTTCATCCCTGCAAGAGGCAGTGCTCATAAAACAGCAAATGCAACTATGTAGAGCAGTCTTCAAGCCCATCTGCAGGCATGATCTAGATTCTTCAGTATTACAGCACACAATGTAGCTTCCTCTAATTTCTCTTAAGCATGATTGTGTGTCCTTGATCCAATTTTTTACTCTTTAGCCCAAAACAGAATTAGTCATAAAACAGTCAGAAATATGCTCTTACTTTCCATCAAATAACCTCTGTAATCCTTGCAATATTTTTTCTCACACAGCATTGTCTTTAGCTTGTAATGAACAAGGAGGAATGTGGAATAGAATCAAAGGGTAAACAATCCAAAGCAAAGCATTCCATCTGGCTCCTTCCAAACCACACTGCTGGGTCCAAAAGCACTTCATCGCTTCTCTAGTTTCTTAAACTTGGCTTCTTTAAAGAAAAATAAATTGAACAGTTAATCAAACCAACTTAAAATTGGACTTTTCTTTACATAAAACAATGAACCCTTCAAAATCCAACAATTTTCTGATTGTTAAGCAGTGATTCTCCAAAGATGAATAAAAAACAACTTTGCTTTAACTTTGCTTTACTCATGCATTTTTCAAATCTTAGGCCGTGTCCCAATTGTCATCCTAAGCCTTTCTTACAAGTCCATACTTCCATGACGTAGAGCAGGTGAGGACTTAAAGTGCGTGAGTAATCGAGGACACATTGTTATATAAAGGATAATGGAATACCCCTGCCTGAGGTAACTCGCTGGTTACATGGCTCACGGTCAAAATGCTTTCTGTTGCTGGTGCTTCTTTTCCAGTGGCTAACTGCATGTCTGCAGAGATTTTATTTTTATTGTTCTTTCTCTGCTCGCAGTTTGATGAAATTTAATTTAATCTGGTCTATCCCTGTACAAACTTAGTGACATACAGTATTGTGTTAATTTCTGTTGAGCAGAATCAACTCAAAACAGGTGAAGTAAACAAAGGAAAACTTGGCAATACCGCTCTGTTTATTGAAAGCTCTGTACTACTAAATACATTTAATATTTTCTGTCCCAGTACAAAAACGACAGTATGAGGAACATAATGCATTCATTCACAGTAAACTAAATAAGGTAAACTTGGCAATACCTCAAAGCTATGTACTATTAAACATTCTGTGTACAAAATTCACCGCACGCAAACGAATATTCATCAGTCGAAATGGACTGACAAAATAAAAACTTTGTAAAAAACTTGTACCTAGAACACATGCAGTCCGAATGTAAAGTAGTATAATGAAATTTTGTTTTTACATAAAATATGAGTTTTAAAACTATAAAAAGTTAAAATTTTACAAACAATTGAATATTTTATTCTCCATGACAATCTCTCCACTTTGCTAGGTAAAAACATTAAACATCACCATTCCATGAGGGATTGTGGATAATTCAATTCAATGAAGTCCGCTCTGATGCAGACTTTAGACAAGGGTGCATAAATGGAACACTGGGGGCTCTCCTGTGCACCCTTGTGAAACAACAATTTAGAAAAGGGATATCTTAAAGTCCTTGCAGACCTGAGAGAGAAAACGCATATGTAGAGCGCAAGACCACAAGTGTGCTTACTGGGACACAGACGTAGTCCAGGCTGTTTTCTACAGAAACACAGTATTGCATTGAATTATATGTAGGAGCTTAATATAAATTTCTTTGGAAATCAACGCTTGTATTTGCTACTGCAGGGATTTGACAAACACCTAAAAATAAAAATGGCTTCTCACCAAGCTTTTTGGAATAGGTGTCAAGTTTGTAGGCTGCTTGTTCCAAAGCCGTCACCTGCTCCTCAATCTGGTTGATCTGATCAAGGTATGGCTGTAGGCTGCCATCTGAATAATTAGAAATGAGAGCAAAACAATTGGACTGTTTAAAACTTGTGCACCTTGATCTAGACGTAGACAGAGAGAAGGGGAAGCAGTCATTAAAGACGCATAAAATCTTTTACTGATGAAAAAGATTGGCAGTACCACGCTTATGCAGAAGCTGATCCCATGCTGGAAAGCTGAAAGAAAAAATGTGTTGGGTATGAAGCCTGGAGAAGGCTCCACAGCCAAAGCAATTAATTTATTCACCATGTTTTTGGATACCAGCACAATAATTGTTTTAATTATGTTTAAATAATTCATAATGTTTTGTTCATTCATACAAAAAAAGCTTTATGCTCAGCACTCACATTTCTGGCTCAGGTCCTCCAGGTTGCGACTAATGTTTATTGATATATCTTTCATCTCCATGTACTTCAAGCTGGTGAGTTTGTTCATATTCTCAAGGAGCTTGTAGTCTTCGCAGGTGGCTAAAAACAAAAATAATTTAAATAACATTTGCTGTAAAAAAGTAAATCAAGCATTACAAATTGTAACTGGTATGATTTTCTGATTAAAAAAAACATTTTTGCCTGCGGACAAAATGAAAATGTGAGGAGTGTCATAAGGTTGTAGGCCTAGATTCAGAACTTATCCAAAAGCTTGGATGCATCTTTAATTGTGAAAAGCTGGGGTTAAAGAGTTTATATATGCAAAGAGTTTTAGGGATGCTGCTTTAAAACAGTTTTATGAAATAATTTATTTAAACATCACACAGTGCATAGAGGACAACATCAGAGCACAAGCACATAGGAAAATTTAGAAATGCCAATTAACCAGACAACCATGTCTTTAAAGGCAGGGAGTAAATCTGGTGAAATATCAAACTAAAGCATAGAGAACACTCTGATTCCACACGGAAAGATAGCTCAAACTGCTTTACAATGAGAGCCTTATCCATTTCCCTTTTAATCCATATCAATGATCCAGCATGATGACTGTACTGTGCAAATGCTACCATCTTGCCATTATACCACTACTAACAGCATTATAACATTTAGATGTGAGCTGCGTGACCTCAGACACATTCATTAACCTGTAAGCTCCCCTTGCAGAAAAATTGCCATCTTCTCAAACATATCCCTGCATAGTTCACTGATATCAGGGTCTGCGGGTTCAATGGCCTCCTCTGCTGTTTCCACACTTCCATCATCTGTGGAAAAAACAGAACGTTCAGGAGTGTTATGCAAAAGGCACACCACATCACGTTAAAGCCTGCAATGGCATCATGTTACTAAATAAACACATTTCTATTAAATGGAAACACATCCTAACAACTGTAGATGTGTGCAGAATGGTGGCACACTGGATAAGATTGCTGCTTTGAGCATTGGTACCCTGGATTCAATTCCTGTGATGCCATCTGTGTGGAGTTTGTTTGTTCTCCCCATGTTCACATGGGTGTCCTCTGAGTGCCCAGGTTTCCTCCCACAGTCCAAAGACATGCTGGTAGGTTAACTGGCCTCTGAAAAAACTATCCATTGTGAGAATCTCAGTGTATGCCATGCAATGGACTGGCTTCTTATCCAGGGTGTATCCTGCCTTGCATCTAATACTTCTCAGAACAGACACCAGGCCACTGTGACCCAGAATTGGAAGAGTGGTTAGAAAAAGTGATGTGAAGTGCATCATGGTTATCTTCACACACTCAGATCTGTACACATATAACAGGGAAGCCATAGAATCTCTCTGTCATGAAAGAAACTCAGCACACATGCTGCAAAGCATTCATTTTAAAAGGGATTTCATAAACACGTTAGGAAAGACCTATAACTATTACTTTCTCATCTTGAGACTGTGTTTGGAGTTTCTAACACTGTTCTCAAATGGTTCAAGTCTTACCTCACTGATCGCTGTTACTTTGTTTCAGACCTGAATTCGCCAAGCGAAATTGGATTAGTTAAGTCTGGTATTCCTCAGCACTCAATACTGGGCCCCCAGCTTTTCAGCATTTACATATTTCCACATGGACAGTTTTTAAAATCACATGGCCTCAACTATCATTTCTATGCTGATGATACTTAAATCTATATCCATAACAAACCTGACACTGATGTGGCTGTCACTATTCTATGTAATTGCATCTCCAATATAGAAACATGGATGACTCAAAATTTGCTTCATCTAAACTGTCACAAGACAGAAGTCATGCTTAAGCCGATATGAAACTAGACAAGATAGCCAGTGCATTGACTCCAGGATAAGAGTACTCTTATCCTGGAGTCAATGCACTGGCTTTCTTGTCTAGTTTCATATCAACTTTAAAACCCTCATGCTCACATACAAGGCTCTGCATGGCTTGGCACCTCAGTGCTTGTCTGAGCTACTATCATCCTACTTTCCACATTGCAAATATTGCTCTTCTAATTCTGGTCTCCTTTCTGTTCCCCAAGCCCATCTACGCTCTATGAGTGATAGGCCCTTCTCCTGTTATATCGTTCTGTTCTTTACCCCTCTGCTCCTACTGTATTCAGTACCCCCATCTACTTTCTCCTCTCATTGCATATTCTCATTGGGCATATGTTGTAGCTTTTTCCATTGTTGTTGTTTTGAAAAGCACTTTGAGAAACCACCTTTAAAAGCACTATATAAAATATATCAAATTAATTATATTTATAACTATATAAAAGTTTATTAGTTTTTTACTGAAATGGCACACATAATTCAAAACTGTTTTCTGTATGCATTCTTTAAAGTAAAATACACCACTGTTCTTGTTATTTAAGAGTTGTGTACACAAGAAAAAGAAGATTTATGTTTCTGATAGGATGAAAAAAATATTTTCATCTTAAAATAGAATTCACAACCCCTGTTATTTCGTTAATAGAAGTGCAGACATAGTTGGTCGATTTTTATAGTTTTCGACTGCGGAATAAAAGATTTTCCTAACATAAACTATTAGAAATGTCAATAAAATTAAGCTGTAAAATTGACGATTAACTCACTGTTCGCGCCGGATTTTTTGGGTACAGCTGCTAAAGTTTCAGAGTCGGGCTCTGATCCCAAAATACGCCCGTACTGTTCAGTATCCAAAGTGGACCGGGACACCACTGCCTGTATTGGCAATGAACAGGCAAGATCCACAACACCGGAATCGCTTTCTCTTTCTGCCATTTTCTAAAGCTTCGCAGTCACATGAGTAAGGGTCTGATCACGTGATTGTCTCTCTGCCCTTAGCCCTCCACATCACCCCGTGAAGTCACAGACCAGTTTAAGTAGGATCGCCTTTGCCCACACAAATTATATATCAGCATTATGCAGGCGCTGTTCCTTTCCCTCTGCCATATTGAGATACTATTTTACTGATTTTTTACTGTAGTTACCGAACACAAAAATATTGCACTATCATTTAAACTGTTCAAACATTTTGTAAAAATTTCTAAAAGCTTAAAAACTTATTTTAAACAAATATTCCATTTGTTAATACTTTCCTTTTGATTTTTTATTTATCAAAAGAAAATATAAAATTTCATATAAAATATTAAATAATTTATAAAATTATTTAATGTAATTAGTTATATTAATTCAGACAAGTAGAAAAAAAATCATAAAGCTTTGAGGGAAACGTACACCTAGCTGAAAACTACTTTGTTTATTTATAGGATTTATGTTTGTAATGTGTTTGATAATGTGCTCTGAATCGTACATTTTTATAGTATGTTTAACGAAGCTACCCCTTTCCGGGATTGGCATCAGAAAGCAAAATTAATGCATCTTAAACACACACAAACTTTGAGATCAAGTCACTTCAAAACTTCAAGCTTCACATTGAAACAATGCGGCCTTAAGAGGAGGGTAATACGCAGTGACGCAATCTACGGAGCCCGAGTAGCGCCGAGAGGCTGCAGGTCTGCTCGCTCTTTCCTCTTATGGGAACCCGTCGGTACTGGGTGGAAGGGGGTAGCTCGGATTGTAAATATGGCGGCGTGCACAGCCAGAAGTCTGTGTAGAGAACCCCCATATTAGTAACCGAAGCGCTGAGTGTAGTGAACCATGGAGACTGAGGAGGAGCAGCACATGACCACCCTTCTATGCATGGGTTTTCCAGACCCTGTCGCTATCCGCAAGGCCCTTCGCTTGGCCAAAAATGACATTAACGAAGCAGTGGCGCTTCTCACTAACGAGAGCCCCGGACTCGGTTACGGCTACGAGCCGATGGAGAGCGGGCCTGGGCCCAGCGGGGACGGTGAAACCAGCGGTCGCAGTGGGAGTGGTAGCGGAGGATTTGACCCTCCTCCTGCCTATCACGATGTAGTGGAGGGCGAGGTAAGAGTCTCGGGTTGATTGTCTGTTCTCAAGGATAAAATATATTTCTGTAATGAAAGTGAACATTTCAAACGGATGTATAAGAGTTAGCTGTCATCGGGAGTGAGAGGGAGGGAAGGAAGATCGTGTGGGAGTGCAGCTAATTACGACTTGAAAATGTGCTGAGCAGGGTGGTGAACACCAGATCTTTGACACCTCGTAATACACTATATATATTTTGTGTCCACTTTTAGTTGAAACGGGGAAATAAGGTTTACATTCAAGTGCTGAGTGAGGTGATGTACGAGTTTTTCTGGCTTTTAAATGTTTTCAGCAATACGAGCATTATACCACCGGTGTACTTGTTTTCGTCTTGAAAAGCACACTGTTCATCGTATTTCCTTAAGGACTGTAATCTTAGTTTTAGCAACTAATAAACAGTATTTGTAACAGTAAATTTGTAAATGCAAAGATAACCTTACTTTTGGTCTGAACTATTTCTGTGACAAATACTAGATATGCATTTTTTTTTAAAAAATAGCATTAACTCCCAACTCATTAGCTTTGTTAATTATTTGTATATTCATTTTAGTTCATATGTTATGGACTGAAAATACTTAAGATCTGACGTGAGCTTGCTCGTTATTAAACCTGTATATTTCCTTATACCTTGCATATTTCTAATCGGTTCATTCCTATTTGAATTATTAGGCACTGCAGTGTTCCCTTTAGCTAAAAAAAGCCATGAAATTGGATGAAAATAGATTTTTGTTATGGCATTTGAATTTGTGACCTAAGCCTCAGCTTGTTTAATATGGTTTGTGTGTGTGTACAGTATCTGTAGGACCTCGGACATTTCAGGTTGTTTTGTGCAATAGGAATGTTTCAGAAAAACTATTTAAAACAGATACACATTTCTAAATATTATGAATAAAAAAAATAGTTTGAGATTAGGAAAATCAAATCAAAATTAAAAATAATTTTCAAATGTCTTGCTCATCAGTAATGGGTGCAAAATATGATATGCAGAGTGTTACATAAGAGTTAGGTTTAAATGTAACTTAAAAAATCTCACATTTTTAAGATTATGGTTTAAGTCTTACAAAGAGATATTTGTATCTGCTTCTGTCACTATGCTTGTAATTGTACTGCACAACATGTTTGTTGCCAAAAGGAGAACATTTCCAGTGTAAAAACATTCCTGACCCTTAAGGACATTAGTGTCTTTGCCTTTGGTGTGTGTATGCCTTCATTTTGAAACATAAATATGACCTTACCTAAAGTAACAGAATATCATTAGATGTTCTTTTCAGGGATTTTGGGCAACACTTGTGAAGAAATACTTTTGTCTATTGCAAAAGTGCCTCTCCTGCTATGTCATGGAGGTCTGATGAGCAGCACCAAGATCCTAACTTGACAAAGCGGCTCAGAATATTTCAGATAAGTAAGTGGTTGGCCACTTCATGAAGATGTCTTCTTCGACTAATTTCTAGGCTTTATGTCAACATAAAAAGGTGACTTGCAATGCTCTTCATCTTGGTGATACACTTGAGAAAATACCATCTTATTACGTTCTGTTGTGTGCTGTGTAAGTTGAATTTGGCTTCACAGTTCTGCCTGAGGTGTGTGGAGGGCTAACGGTTCAGCTTCTTTTGCTTCCTTGTTTTTGTTTTTTCTTTGAACCATGCCGTAGGTCACAGGCAGAATGTATGGTCCCTAAAAATAGTCTAGAGTCACTGTAACACTTATATGAGGTCCCAGGTGGTTTCGAATGCATGGTAACAAGCTTGAGGCTCAGAGCTGTGTGGATAACTCTTACCATTGTAAGACAGGTAGACTTTCTTTCTCCAGTGCTTTATCCCTCAATACGAAAATACAAAACACTTCATACCATTTGTTATGTACGTTATTTCAATTAATCTTTTTAGTTCTTTAGTTCAATATTCAGAGTATGAGCTGGGCTGGTTAATGTGAAGTGCAGTTATTTTGTTATTTTGGCTGCACAAAGGCATTTGTAATGTGGCAGCATTTTTTTTATTAATGCTCATGTATTTTGTAGTGTAATTGTGTTGTTACACAGAGAGTACAGGGAGAAAGTGCGAAGTGTAAAAGTAAGATGGGAACTGCTTGGTATGTACATAGTGGAACTGTGTATTGAATCTTTACTCTCATGTTTAGAGGGGATTAGTTAGCTACAAGCAACCAGAAAATTGCCTCCTTGTGTCTGGAGTCATTATGGTCTTACAGTTTGTGTGTTTTCATATAGTAATACTGTTCTGCTCCTTTCTTATTTTAAACTTCACCTACCAAATAAGTTCTTTTGATCTTTTTTAAAGATGCTTGTATGACATTTTGTCCTATTTTTTATTACACATTCATTGATCTTGTAGCTGTGTTTGTGTGATTTGTTTTGTAATCTAGTTGGATCCAAAAAGGTTATTTTGCCATAGCTAGAAGGTTGTGATTGGTTCTAGATGAACAAAATACAAAATAAGGAAATTCAAAAGTAAGGAGGTGCACTGGATTCCAGCGCTAACTGTTTATGTTCTAGCGGTAGATTCAGTATGATGCTATGATTTGACATTTATTATTCTGTATGCTTTTGACTTTCTGGGACCCTAATAAAAGTTTTCAGTGATTTTTTTTTTTCCATCCTGGTTTGATAATATCATAGGATGTTTATTCTTTGTGATTGCTGTCAAAATTTAATTTTGGTTTTATTTATGACGTCCAGATTCTTTTTTTTGCGGTCAGGCTGTGGAATGCATACTTTCATAGTGGATAAGAAAAGCAAAGTATATCCTTAACATGTATTTTTGTACACAAAAATGTTGTACCATACAAAAGCAGACTGGAAAATCTGAGTGCAGGAGAAAAAATCATAAGCAAGCAGCTACTGACAGCAGTTAAAACTGGTGATAAAGGGTCCAGTTAAAACAAATCAGCAGCCACAAGAGTACTCCAGGACCAGGAAAGATACAGATTAATAGAATCCTATATATAGTCATATAGACCAATTAAGTTAAAAGCCAAAGTCCATACCAGAGCACAGCAGCACATCAGGCAAGAGCTCATACTGGTTACCATAGTGTTAATCGGACTGAGAGCATGGTACTCACCTCTGAATGGGAAGCCGATGCATCACAGGGACACCCTCAGCAATGCCAGTCCCTACTCTACAGCTGGTGGACAAGAGCACACAGAGGTAATGTACCTTGCTCGAGCTATAACGGCAGTGTTCGCAGCAAGGACTTGAACCCATAACCTGTCAGTTATGAGTCCAGCAGTTTAATTGAATAGCTAATTCAAGTAAAGTTGTGGAATAGAAAACAGAAGACACAGCAGCCTACCAGTACTACAGATTAATGTCGTTATCTTTGGTCTCTTTGATTTTATTAAGGTGTTTATCTTTCCTTTGTGTTTAGATGTTTGAAAAAATACAAGATTGATTGGAAACAGTCGTGAATGCTGCCTAATGTCATGTTAATTTATGTTTTTTTAGACAGTTGTGCAGTTGGAACAGCCCATACGTTGATTAGGCCAATGTCAGAGGTGTCTTGTCATTCTCACTTCCCCCACTCTATGCAGTGCTGCAACTTGCAACTTTTTTATTTAACAGTTTATTTCTCTGAATAAAATTTATTTTGTCAATATGTAGACCTTTGGAATCCTTTGTACTTCAGTTTGTCTCTCAGTTATGATGTGTCAGCTGTATGAACCGTTCTTAGGAGATCTTGCCACCTGGGACTTTGGCAAGAGCTCTGCAGTTTTAATTCACTGCAGTAAGATGGAAAACCTGAGGCCCCAAGTCACTTCTTCTGTTGCATACACAATGAATATGAATAGCCTGCATATTCATGTGTAATGTTTTCTGTAGATTGATCTGTGTATTCTTCTTAAATTTGATATTTCATATTGGATCCCAATAACATAAGAAAATGCTCCTAGGCATGGTAACACTATCATAACTACACCTTACAACAGAATAACAGTTACTTTGTCAGTGCCTTTGAGTACTTGTATCAGGTCTCCTCTTAATCTTCTCTGATCACGACAAAAATGTTTTCTTCTCCAGAAAATAATGCATTTTTATGTATTCTAGATGTTCAAGATTACTATTTTGCTTATTTTTTAAGTTAATATTTTTTAATCCAGTGAAGGTTTTCTAGTGGGCATAGTACTGGAAGTGCACACAATTGCATTTGCCTTGTGAAGCGTAAAAGTATTGGAAAAAATCCAGTAATGGTCTGCATAATCTAAATAACAGGAGCCACAATATTAAAAATGTCATTTCTTATTATGGAAAATTCCATTTACACTAACTGTGCTGTATGTGCAAGATCGTAAGTTTGTCATTGGGTAACAAGATCAGTTTAAATATATGAAAACCAACACTTTAGCTTCATGAAATGCAACACATTTAGCATTTTTTGACTTACTAGGGAATATTATATTATTCTTAAGTAAAGAAGTGCCTCCTGTTCCAAATTTCAATATGCTCCTCTGTACTTTCCACTTTCTACTTGTTCTTTTTTCACTGTCCATTGTGAAGAAGTCCATTGAGTTTACTTTGCCAATGTCTTTGAGGATTTTGAACACTTGTGTCAGGTCCCCTCATAATCTTTTCTGTTAAAGACTAAAGGATTCACTTCATTCAGTCTGTCAGTGTAGGACGTTTATTCTCTTAACCCCCAAAATGTTACTGTTTTTTCCAGCATTATTTTTCTATAACATGGTGACCAAAATTGTATACAGTATTCTAAATGAAGCTTTACTAGTGTTATATAACATAATTATAACATTGTTTGATTTAAAGTTTATGCTTTAGACAAGTGGTTCTCATACTGTGGTACGCATACCAGTCGTGGTACGCGGAGCACCGCCATGTGGTACGCCATATGACCCTGGATCTTTCTTGTGTGCACTGAAAAATCCTGTGTCCTGAGTGGACACAGAGCTACAATGTAATTCTATACCATTTTATAGGAATGTGTGCAACGAACGACAGCGGCCAACTGTATTTAAAAAATGTTATCTCCAGCAAATAGGGAGGTAGGAGAATGTTTTGTGATTTTGAAACACCACCAATCTTGTAAGCATAGAAATGCGTGCTACAAACGCAAGTAACCAATTGTATCTAAAAAAACCTATCTCCTGCAAATAGGGAGGTAGGAGAATGTACGTGATTTTGGAACATTGCCAATGTTATAAGCACAGTAATACATAGAAATGTGTGCTACGAACGCTGGCAATCGTATGAGCACAGGAAAGCATGATAGATAACAGAAAAATATTTAAGAACTGTTCTAGGTTAATTTGAGAAAAATACACAGAGCGCCTCTGTGTTTCTCTCCCATGCGCATGAAATAAAAACTTCTTTTAACTTCTGAGACGGACTCCTGAAACGGAAACGGGGAGAAATACAAACTTGCGGATTGCTAAAGCAGGTAAGCCCCACACTATTTTTGAAGAACCTTACTTACCGTTGGCAAAAGAGCCGACACGTTTTGTCTGTGGAGAAAAAGCTGCTAAACAGCTCGACCTGCTGCCCCCTCTGAAAGACAGTCACTCATAGAATTATTGATATGGCGGATGATATCAAAAGTACGCTGATAGAGCGTGTTAAGATAAGCAGCTGCTTTTCACTGCAATAAGACGAGTCTGTAAATGCCTTTGATTTGGCCAATTTGCTCGTTTATGTTAGATACGAGTTTAAGGGTACGTCCCATGAGGACTTTCTGTTCTGTAAGCCGCTACCAACAGGAACTACAGGAGAGCACGTATTTCAGCTTCTGGATGAATTTATCGAAGAGAATGGCATCGACTGAAAAAAATGCGTTGGAGTTTGCACAGACGGTGCTAGAAATATGACAAGCCGACACGGGTGAAGCTGCACAAATTAGAGAGGTTGCTCCAGAAATGAATGGACGCATTCCAACATCCACCGTAAGACCTTTGCTGTCAAGAAAATGCCTGACGATTTAAAATCTGTTAGACTCTGTTGTGAATTGTATCAAGGCTCGAAAAATGAAGTCACATCTGCTTTGCTCAACTAAACAGGCTCACCCTCTCACTGAAATGATGCCTTTTTATTGTTTATTTTTAGTTGTTGTTGTTGTTCCTGTTTTTTTTTCTGTAAAGCGCTTTGAGAAGCCACCTTTAAAGGTGCTATATCAAATAAAGCTTATAATATTTATTATATGTGTATGTGAGTATGTGCACACACGCGCACTCATGTTAGTCATTGAGAATTTCTGGGGTTCCTATGAGAAGATGACTTGTAGGTGGTACTTGGATGCTTTGGTTTTTTCAGGGGTGGTACTTGGTCCAAAAAGTTTGAGAACCACTGCTTAAGACTATATAGCCTAACATCTTGTTTGACTTTTTAATTTCTTTCCTACATTGTGTAGAAGATAATGTTTCAACAAAAATACCTAAGTCTTTTTCATAAGTTACCGCTTCTATTTCAGTTTTTCCATTTTTGCATTATAGTTTTTTGCTATATTGTAATTTATTTAACCTGCAAAAACCCTGCATTGTCTATGTTCAATTTCAGGTGTTTGCCCAGTCTTGAATTTTATCTAGCTGTTTTTGACTTTTATTTTATAATCTTTCTGATTTGGTATCACCTGTTAACTTGACTAGTTTACTATCTATACTAGGTATACTAGGTATTTATAAACTTGATATAAATTGATAAGGGCAGTTGGAGCAGTTGTCCTAATACTAATCTCTGTGGTACTCTACTACTCTACATTACCCCAATTCGAACAATTACCTCTTATGTGTATTCTCTGTTTCCTATTTGTTATCCAGTTCTTAAATCAAGTGCACGCATTTCCCTGAATTCCAACTCCAATATTTTAAGAATTAATCTTTTATAAAGGAACTTTATCAAAACCCTTCTGAATATCTTAATACACCGTATTGGATGTTCTGTGTCCGTTATTGTTGGTCCTTGATCAAATAACTTTTAACAGGTTGGTTTGACAAAACCTTTTTTGAAGTCCTTGTTCACTATTCCTTATTATTTTGCAACTTTTATCTGTTGTAAGTGGTTCTCTAGTTCAGTTGAATAATTTTTTCCATAACCATACATAAAATAGATGTTTGAATTATGGGGCTATAATCACTTGATTCACCTTTTTTTGGATGGCTACTATATTAGAAATTCTCTAGTCCGTGGGTACTACCCCTTTCTTAAGCGACTGTTGGAAGAGTTAAGTGAATAAGTTCTGAATAACATTTCTTGTTTCCTTGAGCACAATTGACGAGATACTATCAGGCCCCGTGGATTAATTAATGTTGGGAGTTTTTAGTTCTCAAAAAACCTCTTCTATGTTATTACTGTCCAGTACAAAACATTGTCCTGCTGTCTGAGGCATATTGTTGGCTTCTTCCTTACTGAACACATGAGTAAAATACTCATTTAGTACAGTATTACACCCCTTGCATTGTGAAGCAGTTTTCCATTATTGTCCTAGGTATATTTGGCTTTATCATTAACAGTAGTTTGGATATGCTTTGGAATGATGTAAAGTATAGGTCAAGTTATCATTGCTGTTTTCAGTGCCTCCAGTTTGGCTTTTATCAGACAAGATTTACAGTGAATATTTGACTGAAATATTTGCAAGTACATGCTGAGATGCGTATGTTCTAAATAGTCAGAATTGCACATTTTCTAGTAATTTAGTAAATCCCCTTTGAGAAACATTAATTCTCATGCAGTGGAATTAAACTGTAGAACATATTTTTTGTAACCCACAGTTCATTTTCCTAATGTAAATGCTTAACTTTGGGCTTTGGAAGTTTGATTTAAACCATTCAGCCCAAAATTTGTGGCCTATTGCAGAAAACAAAATAATCACTTTTGCAATGCCTCACACATCACTCCCTAAAGTGCAGGGCTGTCTTACTAAATGTGATAAAATGTTAATATGGTACCTTGACAAACGAAGTTAAGCATATGTTTCCTTGTTAAGGTTAATCTGTATAGATGTTATGGTTCGATTCTCTGTCGGGCACAGAAGTGAATGATGCAAGTGTGAAAGGCAATCCCTCTCTTTGAAACAGAGGTTGTGATGTTAAAATGTATGTTTGTTCTTCTGTTCAAAATTGAGTTTGACAGACTTGATGTTAAGTCTTTGTTCTGTTTTTTTGTACCTAATTTTCCTGTTGAGTTGAGCTAAACCTTTCCTCAAGTGCTGTTGAGGAAGCTAAGTAAACTGTCAAATACATGTGCATTTAACGTCACCTCACCTAGAATGCTCACACTTAATAATAGTAATAATAATAATAATAATAATAATAATAATATTATAATTGCTTACACTTATATAGCGCTTTTCTGGACACTCCACTCAAAGCGCTTTACAGGTAGTGGGGACTCCCCACCACTACCACCAATGTGCAGCATCCACCTTATCTAGTATTCTATAGATTACAAAAGGTTGTAAGGAATTCATCGAAAGTTGTACAATAAGAGGAAAGAAGACTTTAGCTGGCATAACATTTTGATCAATATGAGGTACAGTGGATAAAATATAGCAATTACATATATCACTCATGTAAAGTTACATAATAGGGCACTGGGCCACCAAATCTTCTGTGTACTGTGGCACACAATAACACAGTGTCTAGAATTCTACAGGAGGGATGCAGCACCATTCTTCCATATGATGGTCAATCAACTGACCATAATTATTACCAAGATGTTATTTGCTGAATGTAAGCATCAGCCACACCGGTGTGGAAGTGTAGAACTTCTTGCTTTCCATATACTTGGTGCCCCTCATTTACCTAGGTTTTTCCATTTTTTTGTCCACAACGTCTGTATGCTCCAGATACCTTTTGCCATTTTGTGATAATTTCCTTATGTGTACCCCTGAAAACCCATTCCAAATTCAATCTCAAGTCATAAATATTCAGCACCTGATGGTCAATGTGTAGAAGCCCTGTAACTGAAAAAAGCACAAAAAGCTCTGACAGTTTTGCAAAAAGAGCATTTCCATCCTTGCGCTGTGTTGAATTAGCTCTGCATAAAATAATATTTATTAAAATATTCTGACAAAATATTATGCCATTTTTATGCAATTTTGACAATTAAGCATATGTTTTAAACTCCAGAACCTGATGGTAGTCTGATGCCTTCTTTTTTTCTTTCTGCTTTAAAATCTCATTTAGTGAATTGTTTTGACTATGCATGAAAATTAGTCTTTAAGAGACGCAGGTGTTCTGTGCTTTGTTGTGGCTTTAAAAAAAAAAAGAATGTCCTTTTTATTCCAGGATAAGAGGTGATGATTTAGAAATGTTGCATGTCACAAAAAGGTTGGCTGCCTCCCGGACTCGTAACTGTGGTTTTCTTTTCCCTTCCAGAGGAGCAACGATGAAAATGGGAATTGCTCAGGAGGAAACATCGAGTTTCCTACCACCAATCTGTATGAGCTGGAGAGTCGTGTTTTCACTGACCACTGGTCTATCCCCTATAAGAGGGAAGAATCGCTGGGGAAGTGCCTCATCGCCTCCACGTGCCTGGCAAGGCTGGGTAAGGGCCCCATGCTCCAGTTGGCAGAATAATTCCTGGGTCTGCCAGTCAGTAACCAAGAAAAACACTGGAGTGATAGGTGGGGTTAGTAAGGCTCACAGTGTCTTTTCAGCGCAGAAACCATTCATATATAACAGGGTGTATTGAAGCATAAATGTGCAATTAATTTTAGGATGAAGTTAAGAGTGGGAATGTATTAATGTATTATACATGTATATATTACTACTGTATACATGTTTTATATATTAATACAGATGTACAGGGTGCAATGGTGTTGGTGGTGTCGATATTGAAAATGACTTTACTTTAGTAGATATTGGAAATAGGTTATATTTTGCTGTGCATGGTTTTGAAAGTTTACATATTTTTATTCACTTAGTAATTCCTTATCATGTACCTTGTATGTGGATGTAATGATATAACATCTTTGAGTGTGCTGTGATTTGAGTAAAGGTGTGTATTCATTTACCATCTAGAAAAATTTAGCTTTATTACTTTTTTAAAATCTTCTTGTGCTATAATCCCAATAAAAATAAGAATTAAAGAAGTAAAATAAACAGCATAATTACACTTGAAAATATTTTTTGAGAAAACAACGTATGCTATTATGTTCTTGATTTTCTCAGATCAGTTTATTCTTGTTTTGGCTATCACATTATTACAGTTTTTGTTTCTTGTGTTTTTGTATTGTTGAGTAGACACAGTAATTGTGGCAAATTGTCTTTCATTTCCACTTTGAATTACTTTGATTTTGAAAGAGTATGTATAATGCTGTGCTGGCTAAAGTCATCAATAATCTCTTTAAAGACACTTGAATAGTGTTTAATGTCTCTTTTTCCTTTTGGTCAGTTTCCTTCACAAGTAGCCTGCAGTGTAGAGCAGATGTGTCTGATTAAGCTAACAGTTAAAAGCCGCGAAGGCTCGACTACTACACAGTAGAAAGACTGTGGATTGTGTTCTGTGCCCAAGTTTCTACTTCTAATGTGATCTCTGTTATATGTACAGGTCTTGCTGACGCAGATGAAAATTGTAAAAGATTCATGGACAGATGCATGCCTGAGGCATTCAAAAAGGTATAGACTTAAAAGACAAACATTGCTGTGCACGTTGAATGATTTTATCCTTAGTTTGTGAAGAAATTAAGTTAAGTCATCCTTGTCTCTTAAGCACACAGAAAGGTATAAATGATAGAACACCATTCAGCCCATCTTGGATCTATCTTTGCCAATTTTTTATTCTGGTCACCACATAATATTCTCTGCTCAAGGTTAAAGAGTTTTTCTGTTTTATCCTGTCAGTTGAAGTCATTTCTTGAAGCCCTTGGGATTAATTACATTGTACATGATGTACGTATTTAAATTCTGCACTTACTATATGTCCTAATATAGCATTTGCCTGTTTTATTACTTCCCCTAATTTTCCGAAGTATCAACATTGACATCTAAGATATTCATAAACAGCTTCTTAAAGTTCAGTATTACCAATTTACTCTGTCCACATACATACTTTACCTAGAATGCCTTCTGCAATAATAGAGTTTATCTTTTGAGAGTCAGAAGCCTTCTCAGAAACGGTACCACATAATATAGTTTATCTATATTACTACTTTTGTTTTTTCAAATAACTTATTGAGTTAGTTAAGCAAGACCTACCTTTCCTAAATCTATGTTGAGTATCCTCTAGAATTGTAGTTTAGTTCTATTTATCTTTTCTATACGTTTACATGTACAAGTAAGATTTACTGTTGTATAGTTGTTGATCAGAGTTACTGGAACTTCATCACCTGTCATGGTACTATGCTAGAAACTGCTACCTTGAGTCCACCTCTTGATGTATGTTTTTCTATGTCTCGGAATGGATTGAACTTGTTTGGTGGTGTAATGAGGGTGTCAAGACAAGCTGCAGTATTTATTTCTTTTGACAGCCCTGGAGCCAGTCTTGTAAGTTGAACAGGGACGTAATGCAAAATTAATTAATTTTTAATCTTACACTTCTTTACAGGTATGGTGCATCTTTTACAAAAGGAATGTGGAACCAGTTCACACATTCTATTACTATATGGGTGCGTGATGCACAGATCAGTTTTGTTAGTGTTAAAACATATTTTTAAATTATTTGTGCTTATTTTTCATTATGTGAGTCTTTTGCTATATTATCGTGACCTGTTTTCCAATTTGTTGTTTTTCACATGCAAATACTTTCTAAAGTGTTCCTTTAACATTTTATTCGATACATGAAGCATCTTCAAGTAATGTGGGGTTTGGTTAACTATGCAGTTTGTCATATGTGACAATCATTTATTTTATTTATTTTTGCAGCTGCTGACATCAAGTGCTGTTCACAAATGGGGAACTGAGATCCATGAGGGAATCTATAACATGGTTATGCTGCTAGTGGACCTGGTGGCAGAGAGAGTCAAGCAGGACCCCATTCCCATAGGCCTCATGGGTGTGCTTACAATGGTACTGCCATTTTTACACATTGTTATTGGGCTTCAGCTGCACACAGTGGGTGATTCATTGATCACTTAGTTGTATAGTACAACATAATGAAGATGTCTGAAATGTTCCTGCTCATATGCTTGCTAACATTACATTTAGAAAGGCTGGTCTGCTGGTCTGAACCAATGCATTTAAAGAAAGTAGAAAGATCTCGGCAAGGTCTTGGGCAACAACTGTCACATGACAGTTGTTGTAGAAAAAGGTGTAGATTTTGTGGATAGTTAATTTAGGATATTATTAAAGGATGCAAGATAATGATACTCTGCAGAAAAATATTACTTTAGGGTTGTTGAGGGGAAATTAGTTTATAATCATGTTTTACCTCTCTCTTGTTTACAGGCCTTTAACCCAGATAATGAGTACCATTTCAAAAACCGCATGAAAACCTGCCAGAGGAACTGGGCAGAAGTGTTTGGGGAAGATAACATGTTTGCCGTCTCGCCAAGCTCCAGCTTTCAAAAGGTAGGTGCTCACCTGGTATAGTCCTAATTTTGAAACTTTAAAATGTAAAGTTTAATCCATTTTTTGTATTAGGATATTTCAGTGCAGTCAAACAAATCCACATTAATTAAAGTAGTGCTCTTTATGGGTAGGTATAAACCCGTCAGTATAATCTTAAATGTCTTTACATATCAGCATACCTAAATTATCTAATGTCTGCACATAACTAGTGTCTTGAAAAAAGTACAAAACGTTTTTTTCAAAATTCACTCTCAAAATTGAGAATTTTCATGGTATTTCAAGGAACATTTAGAGTTTACTTCAATTGTCACATTAATATAGTATAAAGATCCTCAACTTAAACAGTAGTTGGCAATATTTCCGGCTAACAAAAATGAATTATACTGAATTAAAGCTGAATATTGGTTGGTAATTTGTGTTCAATTGCATTGATTAACATAGGACTGTAAAAACGTGCCCAAATCACTAATTAAACCCACACAAGAGACAAGTGCCAATTTATCAGTTTTGTAATTCTGGGAAGGAAACAGCAGTTCTATACATCTGATTTATTATTTTTGTTGTTTTTGTTGGTATTATTATTGTTAATAATATTAATAATTGCATACACTTATATAGCACTTTACAGGTAATAGGGACTCCCCTCTACCATCACCAATGTGCAGTACCCACCTGAATGATGCAATGGCAGCCATAGTGTGCCAGAATGCTCACCTCACATCAGCTGTCAGTGGTGAGGAGAACAGAGTGATGAAGCCAGTTCATAGATGGGGATGATTAGGAGGACATGATTGGTAAAGGCCAATTTTTAACCACAGAGAGTCAGGACCTCGGTTTAACTTCTCATCTGAACGAATGAAAGGCCTTTTTACAGTATAATGTCCCCGTCACTATATTTGGGCATTAGGAGCCACGTAGACCACAGGGTTAGCGCCTGCTGCTGGCCCCACTAACACCTCTTCCATCAGCAACCTTAGCTTCCCCAGGAGGTCTCCCATTCAGGTTCTGACCAGACTCATGGCTGCTTAGCTTCAGTGGGTTGCCAGTTGTGAGTTGCTGATTGTTGTTAGTTATATCAGAGAAACAGCTGTTCTGCTTTATTGGTTCATCTTACCTGTTAAACCCGTCTGCATTGAGTCCTGTGTCTCTGTTTTCAGTAGACTTCTCAAACAAGGACATTACTATTCGCTGGAGACATTTGCTCTCTTGGGTTCAGCTTTAGCCTTTTTCTGTGGTTAAAGATTGAATGCCTGTCCACAGAGTCTTTTTTGTTGCAGTCCATGGTGATGTTCAGGAGGTACATGGCTAGTAATCTGTCATTATGACTAGTTATCTGTCACATCCCAAAATGCTACAGTGCATATTAAAAGTATTCACTTGTACTTTTACACATTTTATTGTGCTACAATATGGAATCATAATGTGTAGAACTGGGAATTTGTACCATAGATCAACACAAAATACAAAATTTCAAAGTGAAAACAAATTATAAAGATTCTGCTAGATTCATTATAAATAATTTATTTTCTGTTTTATAATACCTTAACATTATAAAGTTATAAAATCCCAAAATGCACTTACATTTGTGAAATTCACAACTCTCTAATGTTTGTGTGTCTGTTGTATTTTTGTTGTGAGATTAAGCTCATAATTGTCTAGGCAAGGCTGAATAACATATTGCTCAAACTCTTATGCAATATGGGGTTTAGTGCCCATAATGAAAGCTGATGGAAACAAGGACATGGAACAGGCTATAAGTTGGCTATCATCAGGCGTTACTTTTCTGAAGCTTCACTATATTTGTCATGTTTTGTGTTTTACATAACATTACGGAAGATTAAAAATTAAGAAGGTTTAGCCGAATTGGTTTTTCAAGTGAAACATTTTAAGTATGTAAGCCTGTTCTTTAAGACCATGTGACTATGAGATGAGTTAAAAAGTATTTTAAAAACACTGCTGAAAATGTAACCCCCAAAACAACTTAAAGTAACCCACAATAAGTAAGTTCATACTGGGTTTTAGTGGAAGCTCTTAAGTCATTTAAAAACTGTTCGATCTAACTGTAGTCTTTTATATAAATGGTAATTTAATCTGTACCGTCTTTTTTTCTAATTAAAAGTTTTTATTGCCAGGAGTTTTCATCACTGGTAAGAGTGATGTGTTGAAGGTGTTAATGATCCTGGATTCCTGTTTGATTTTGCAGGAGCCCCATGGCTGGCTTGTAGATTTGGTAAACCGGGTAAGTATCCCTGTGTTTTTTGAACCTGGATTTCCTGTATCCTATCATTTTTATGAAATAAGGAATTCGATCTTTCACATGCTAAATCTCTTGGGGAAAAAGTTTCTTTTTGGAAGTTACAATCCACCATATTGAATGTCAAATTATTTTTTCCAAATGAAGTGTGACAATTTGAAGTTAAAAGTCAGAACACTTTGCAAATCAAAGAAAACCAGCTTTGCTTTCATTATATACTGGTCATAGCTTGGTGATGTAATATATATATTTAGTGGTGTATATATTAAAACACATGGCATTCCTATTCAGAGTATGTTTTTGATTAATTCAAGCTCTTTGGTTTTAGTTTGGAGAGATGGAGGGATTTTCTTCAATCCAGTCCAAGCTAAACTCAGAAGAAATAGAAATTGGGGTAAGAAAAGATGTTGTTCATATGAGTTTGTCTGTTCCAATCTTTTTCCACTCAAAAACAGAGCTGAAGCTTAGAGTATTTATTTTATGCCCATGTAATTGTAAGGAATATTGGAGAATAAAGAGTGAAGCAACTTCCTCACTTCCATCTCCTAATAACTTAATGTTTGAGGTTGCTGTGTGGCAAAACAGTTATACAAAGCAGTTTGGGGTATCTTCAGAACACTGTGTTTACTGTGAAGTTCTGGTGTAGTAACGGAAGGCAGATGAACAAAGGTTGTGAGGTAGGTAGGAGCCAGATAAGTCGGATTGTTACTGGTGTGTCAAGCCATATTGAGCTTTATAGGAGAGCGTGGGGATTTTGAAGTCAACTCAAAACATGATAGGAACATAGTGCAAGGACTCCAAGACAAGACTAATGTGATTGCTTGCACATGACTTGGTCAGGATTCTGGCTGCCGAATTATGAACATATTGGAGTTTGTTTAGTGTGGATTTAGATACCCCAGTGAATATGGCTTTACAACAATCAATTATAGAACAAATAAATGTATTGACAAGCTTTTCTGCCACAGTCAAAATTATTTAACAACAATTAAATCTGGAAAGTGTGAGATAAAGTGCAGTTCAGATATCAACTCCTTAGAGCAAGGGACTTTATTTTCCTTATTGAAATGGGAAATGAGTATTGCTCTTTGGTTCTGACTCATGCCTCTTGCCTTCTGTTATTTCTGTTTTTCTGTTTTATGTTAATTATATCTAAGGCTCGTGGATTCTAGGTTTAATTCTGTCATCTCCTCCTGCCTAATAAAACTGCAGTTAACCTTCTTTGACCGTCAATATCTAGTAATTAAATCCAGATAACTGTGAATAACAAGACGAGCTCAAATATTGTTATAGCACAGTTTCTTAAGCAGTTATAATTTTCCCTTTACTGACCTGAAGACGTACATCTAATCACTCTATCAAAACTTTCTGTAAAAGACTCAAGACATGCATTTAATAATTATCAAATAACATACAGTGCAGTTAATGTAGACATGAGTGGGAGGATGCAGTATTTTAAAGGCCTTTTGGGAATATAAAACTGTAAAATAGTCAGCCTTCCACCTTCTTTCTGTGCATCATTTGCCAAGTGTAAGTAAAAAGAAAGGTCATGAAACTGAGTAAGAAAAGCAATAACATCTCACAGTCTATGGGTGTAGTCAGAAAAGATTGTAGAGTCAGAACAACCACTGTTAGGATGGCATATGACAGCAGTTCTTTACCTCCATAAGGTTAGTTGCCCTACCTCGTGAATGACAGTCAGACACTCATTGCACAGCATTATATCTATTACAGGTTTTAATGCATACTCTCATAGGTTATCCAGCACCGGGATCTGCAATTGTCATTCCTTTTACAGCAAATTGAATAAATCTGTATAGAGTACTTGCAGAATTAGACATGATCATATTTTATTCTTTGATTTGTTTCTAAAAATTGTAGAATCCCTTTGATTTAATAAAACCTGAAATTATTGGACCTGACAGTGTTGCTTTTATCCTTAATATGTATCCTTCTGAGGAATAAGACACTTCCATGTACTGAGCAGTCCTATGAAAAACTTTCACTCGCAGAGACTTTACATGACAGTCTCTTAACAGTTACACCTCATGTTAGTATTTTTTTTATTCATTCTTAGAAATTTTGTGTTTTGAATTATTTTTGCAGATTCGTCTTTTAAAAACTATGGTGCACCTTGTTTTTTGTGCAAATAAATCCGATTACACCTTATGCTCAGCATCTTGTTTGTTTGTTTCTCCATAGAATGTGTCTGCCCTGGTTCAGCCACTGGGTGTCTGTGCAGAGTACTTGAATTCCAGTTTGGTACAGGTGAGATCAGCAACACCTTCTGAATTAAAAGAGAAAGTTAACTTTTGCTTATCTATAATTCAAAGTGATATCTATTTCCATCTTAGACTTTTATTCTTACCCAAAATTTTAATGGAACATTAAAATGTTTATGCTTATCCTCTAGTCTTCTGTTCTCTTTCAGGAGTGGCACTGAAAAAGGTTGTTTTATCCACAGTTCATTTGGAGTCATAGCTGCCACACAGCAGTGCTATTTTGCCATTGTGCTTGTTTTGGAAAATTGTATGGTTTAACAATTGACCATATGTGAAATAAAGACTTTATTTGATCTCTTTTGACTTAAAGTTACGCATATTAGGGATTTATTTGTGACCATTACTGGAATTTTAACAGCCCATGCTGGACCCGGTTATCCATAAGATGATCACCTACGTGCAGACCCTAGAAGAGAAAGACCTGAAAGACAAGGTAATGGAACAACTATTTAAATTGCTTTAGTTTAATAGCATTTGAAATATGATTCCCATTCCATGGAGTCTTGAGCCAGTTAATTTTATGAGCAATATAAGCTTTATACCTTATTTTGTTTCTTTTATGTTCTCAGTACACAGGAAGGCATAGTTAAATTAAGTTTATAATAATAGACTTAATTCTATGCTTAATTAGTTTGATTTGCCCCCAGATTAATTAACACTGAAACATTCTGGAGAAAGCATTGCCTGCCATGTGGGACAGCCTGTTCTCTTTCATTATTCTCTCGTGAAGTCTATTGAGTCTTTTTTTTTTACCTTGTGCAGAGGCTGGTTAGCATCCCTGAACTCCTGTCAGCCATTAAGCTCCTATGCATGCGGTTTCAGCGTGAGCTCGTCACTGTGGTTGATGACCTCAGGCTAGACATCCTCCTGCGCATGCTGAAGACCCCTCATTTCAGTGCCAAAATGAACTCCTTGAAGGAGGTGAGAAAAATAGGGGGTCATCTTGTGCTAGTGTTCATGAGGACTGGCCAAGCTCTCAATCACAGAAAAGTACAAGTTCTGAGCACAATGCCTACATCCTGAGCTGGGACACATTGAAGGCAGTAAAAGCGTTGCACAGACTTTTTTAAAGCTTTTAAAGAAGAGGATACTTACACTCCCCTAGGCACCTCACGTTGATAGATATGGTTTTCAAGGTCAGTGAGGTTTGGAAAGATGTCAGGAGGGAGATTGTTTAGAAAAACTAGAAAAATTCTGTAGGTGGACTTGGGGGAAAAAAAAGCCAGAAATTGTTAAGGGTAGCATCAAAGCAAAGTTGTATAAGACTGGAAACTATGTACTACCCAAGCTACTTAATCCAGGTAACATGGGATGTGTGGCTTGAAGCAGATAATACCAATCCATGATTTACTATGATGACTGATGGAGAGATTGTGAGCAGCATCTAAACCACAAACATTTAGATTTAGAAATGGACTTTCATTTCCTGGTATGAAAAGTAGCAGGACTCAACTGTTTGATTAGTTCTTCTAAGGCAAAAGCAAAGCAAAGTGAGCCTATTCTACCTTTACAAAGAATATCATGCTTGATTGTGATATTACTGAGGGACGTACAGCTCATTCCACGAAAGCAAAATGAAAAAAAAAACAGTTGGACGATAGTCAGGACTGAGCACCTTTTAAAGAAATGCTTCCCTAATGATTTTATGTTTTCTTCCTAGAAACAAATTCTAGGATGTGATATTTTTCTAGAAAGTGAAGCACATTTTGGATTTTTTTAAATGATGATTTTATTGCGAGTACAAATGTTTGCAAAGAAAATGTTTGCAGTTAATTTGACAAATATAATCAATGTTTGAATGTGGCTTGTAAGTTATGAAAAATGAAAATTTAAGGTAATTAGTACATATTTAATTAACAATGGGAAGTTAAGTAAGCTAGCCACTTTTTAATATTTCAATTATTTTAAATATGCCTATGTACTGTATCTTTTAGTTGTTTTAATTTTCAGCAGTGTTATGCACATATAAAAGATGTGTCTAGTAAATCATGGTTTATGTTGTGTTCAGGTTTTATTTTTTCCTGTCTTTTTCATAGGTGACGAAGCTTATCGAAGAAAGTACAGTTTCAAAGACGGTGAAGAACGCCATCGACACTGATCGATTGTTAGACTGGCTGGTGGAAAATTCAGTCTTGTCCATAGCCCTGGAAGGTTGTTGTTCTTATTATTTTAAACAAATATCTACGTGTTTTCCAGCTAAGAGAAAGGTTTATAATATTATGCAATTAAAAATAATATTGTGATATTATTAAAAAGAATGTAATACTGGCAAACACAATAGACATAGTTACAGTAATGGCATAGGTACATTGAGGAGTGGAAACACTTAATGTGTTTCTTGAAAGATAAGAAACTTTAAATCCTTCTTTGCAACAGAAGCTGTTTTATGTGACTTTTAAAGAGGCTTCTAATTTTTCTTTTTTTCTATCTTTAACAGGGAACATTGACCAGGCTCAATACTGTGATCGTATAAAGGGAATCATTGAACTTCTGGGAAGCAAGCTCTCATTGGATGAGCTGTCCAAAATTTGGAGGATACAGGTGAGTGTCTAATCTGGAAAGTTTCAAGCTTTTCCAAATATCAACTGTAATAGCTGTTAAAGATTGACATTCTTCACTGTAAAGTATTCAATACCAAAGAAAAAAGTCTAAACTGTTAGACTGAGTCTATCATATCTACCAGTTACTGATGCTGAACTTCTTAAAAGAAAATGAAATCTTTGATGGCTTCTAATAATATACTCTTTTTCTCTGTTATTCACATTTATTCTTTTAATTGGAAAATATTTCACATAAATTACTAAACAGATATTGATTGTGTGTTTTAGGGATCCAACAAAGCAGTTTGTGGTGGCATATCATCCATTTTCCTTCTGGTCTTGATGCAGTATACAGCAGAGTGCACTTGCTGCCATTCACACTCAAGCAAAAAGTGAAGCCATACAAGTTTTTTTTAAGAATTAATATAGTCAGCTGGTCCAAGTGTGTATTTAATGGCAAAATTAGGAAAAGCTTCCTGCATATGTATATCTAACCCAATTTAAGTATATTGTCGTGTGCTACAAAAAACTTGTGAATGCGGAACGCATTATTTCATGCCCCCCATGTTTTATGTGTAATTTGGCTCTTAATGTGGGGAAATTGTCAAGTGGAGTATTATGGCATAACAGCATTAATGGCAGGTTAACTATAACTCCCCTGTTGTTCAGATGGTTTAAAAAGGAAAGTTTTCAAATTCCAGTCATACCCAGGTATATGGTGGGGATGTGATCCTTAAAAGTGGACTCTATAGTGGATCAGCAGATAACTAATCAATTTTCCTTTTAAGGACTAATATAAAAGAGAGGGATTAGGTTTTTGGACTTGGAAATACAGTCTACACACTCACATAAGAAGTATTTTGTTGTATTTATTATTTTCCATAATACAGTAATAGTGCACAAAAAGAAACATTTGTGTACAAAATGACATGAAGCAGTTCTGCCTTATAATTTGATCGTGGGTGTTAGTTGTGATGCTGATCTTTTGCTTTATGTATAGTCTGGCCAGTCTTCCACTGTAATAGAGAATATCCACACTATCATCGCTGCGGCGGCAGTAAAGTTCAACTTCGATCAGCTCAGCCACTTGTTTGTCCTCATTCAGAAGGTAAGAATCTGGGAAGTGTTTCTCAGTGAGTCTTCATACTTCAGTATGCAAGGTAGGGTGATGTCTGATTTAGGATCTCCAGGAGTAGAAGTACGTGTAAAACCAAGGCAAGAAAGTATTTGCATTATGTCTCCATTGTGCATTTATTGCACATAGATTCTTTAAAGTTTAATGATGTTGAAGGGGTTTTGTGAATTTACTGGGACGATATATTAATTGTAGCATTAATCATGAGGTGGTTCGTTATGGCTTTTAGAAAATCAATCGATCACACACACAGATTCAATAAACGAGATACATTTATTAATGCATAAATTGTGCATATAAAACATATAACAGCCTGCCTGGATACAGATGGCAGATCTGTGAGGGTTATCAAAGTGCAAGGTATGTAATAACGAAGATATGCAAAACACAAAGAGATACAAAGAATATGCTTCAATATACTGTTCGGCTATACTATCGTTAATCAGTCTACATTAGCTACTCAAAAGTGCAGATAGTGTACAAAAGTACAGAAAAGCAATACAGATGCAGCCATTCAAAACGAGCGGGGTACGCCGCGGTAAAAAGCAGTGGGCGTGTCGCATCACAACGCGTATTAACGTGTCATATCGCGTCATACCGTATAATACTGCAGTACGATAATAGTATATTTTATGAAAGCAAGATTGCTCAGTTGGACAAAAGTACACAACCTACCACCTTTACCATAAATATTTTAATTATGCAGAAATATCCAATTCATCAAAGTCTTTACCGAATATATTACTAATAGTATTAATAATGAATGACCTTGGATAAGCTGTAAACTCAAAGTATTACCCTGGTCCACATTCTTTGTAACCATCTTTGTAAACGAAAATTACTAATTTTTTCATTGACAAATAGTAACACCACAGCATTTTGTTGATCCGATCACCATAACAAAAAACAAAAAACACCATAACAAAAAACAGAATGCATTTTTTTCTCTCTCTCTTCCGCTGCAATTCGGGTGTTAACAAAACATGTTTACAAAGAAAGCGGAATACAGTAATACTACCAGCTAAATAGATACATAGATTTAGATATTTAGATCCTTAAATTAATATCATTATTAATTTCTTTAGATACGTGATTCCATATTATATTCCTGATTATAAAACGGATAATTCCGGTTCTGAAATCTGATTGGCTGGCACCCATCTGAAGTCGTGCCATATTCTCTGGTATACGCACACCCCAGAATTTTGACTTTTTACTGTGTGATAAAGAAATTTTAAAGACTACTTCTTAATGTAGATAGGAAAACGTAGATAAAAAAACTTGGATTCTCATGTAGCTGATACACGTATCTTTTTCTGTTGTCTTTGTTGTGCTCTTGAGGATCCTTGTGATATTTTGAGCTCTCGTTGAATGACAAGTGTCACATAGTTTAAATCATTTTCATTCTTTGAAATTATGAAACACTCGGTTAAAAGCAAGGGAGATTATGTCTGTTATAGTGGACATAAAAACAAGAGTTCGCTGCGGCATTATTGGAAACCCAATTTTAAGAACAAATCGCTGGCGTTATATCCTAGAAGACACAGACCTTGCCAGTGGGAGCACGCCCGAGCCTAAAAGAAAATGCCTGACGAACTAGGGATTGGACAGTTTCCAAGTGCTTGTACAATCGATGGAAATGTTCAAATAAATGTGCTAAAGAAATGAACAAAAAAAGTCATTTATTCCTTTATCATATTGGCTAGCTGATGTCCTCTCTTTGCTAGTTACTTGTGACTGTGTTTCTACGTTGCGTAGCAACGAGGGACTATATTCTCAGGGGGAGGAACGTAAACAGCTTAATTTTTGTGTTAAATACATTTTTAAAATTAAAATTAATTCTATACAGCAATCGCATATTTGGGGACCGTTTTATAAAACTTTGATGCTTAGAATGTTTAGGGAGAAATGGAAGACTGGTGTGTATTTTTTCTTTAAACTACCAAGACCAGCCATATACAGTACAGTTTACATACAGTAATATATTTATGTTCCTTAATTAATATCGTTTATGACCTTCAGATGCGTTATGCTCCTCTTCTTTTTATGCTCAGCTACAAAAATTTCCCTTTAGTTGTAAAATTCCGTATAAATATTCAATACTAAGCGGATTAAAACATGCACAGTAAAGACATTAAATGATCAAATCTTTCCACGACCATCCAACGCACCACGAGTGCCCGTCAGTCATTTTGGCCAGCCAATCATGTACCGGGGTATGACAAAGTGAGTTGCCTGCAGTACGGGTTTGTACCGCGCACTTCGAATGGCTGCATCTGTACATTACTCATATGAATTGAATTGATATCAACTTGTGTTGAGGTAGCAATTGAATTCTCAAGATTCCGTGTAGAACATTGGGTTTACTTATCTAGATATGGATTCATGTTTCCCGGCACAGACACCAAAAACCAGCTAGTGGCTGCGTCCAATTGCTGTGTCTCCCGGCCAACCAGTCAGGGTGCAGCTCGGAGTCAGACGAAGGTCTCTATGCACAGAGGGTGGCTGCGGGTCCGAGCAAGTCACTCTTTAGGTGGAAGAAACTGGGTTTGCTTCCGGTGTAGCGCTGGTGCTGAATAAAAACTTACTCAGGTTGTCGACAAGAGTCCAAACATATACTCCGGTGATCAATCGAAGCGTCCACGTTGGCGTTGGCTAGCGATTTACGTACTGGCATTCCCCCGGGCCGACGCTCTGCTGAAATAAGGTTCCAGTCCTTATACAGACAACACCGGCCGTCACGTGATTGCTTCTCTGGCCATTTTCACACCCTTAGATAAAGTTTCTGAGCTGTGCAGTGTCTTTTAAACCAGAACCAAGACAGGTGATGATTGGTCGAAAGTTTAGCGGGCATTTCAGACCCACGTGGAGTTACCACGCCCTGCAGGTTCCTGATTGGTTGGTCAAGGTGAGAGATGAGTAACAATGACCTCTGCCATCTAGGACCACAATCCAAATGTTCTCAAGAATCTCAAAGACAGATAGGCACCAGGAATGGGCATTGATCATGATAGGCAAGCATGATCAATTAAGCACACCTTAAATCAGAACTGCATGAATACCTTTTCTGTGGCTGCACCACAGAGATGAGAAAGAGGGATGGGGCCTCATTTAGGAAAGCACAGCAACACTTAATTCTGACTTATTAATAAGCATTGCCGCTACAATGTTTAACAAATAAATAAAAAAAACATTGTAATGTGCTATAATGATCACATATAAGATATAAGTGAGCCTTGAAGGGCTGAGATGTGTGATCCCAGTTTTTTTTGCAACTCATTACCTGATCAACTGTTGGTGTTTGTTTTGATTCATTATTAAGCCAGGTACATCATTTTTTTCCCATTAAGGATATTTCATTGTGTAAAGAATTGAAACATTGATATTGGTTATTCCCCTGTAAAATATACAGTATATTAAGGAGATGTATATTATAGATACTTTATTGATCCCGTTAGGGAAATTGCAGAATATAAATTGCATATATATATATAATTGCATATATATATTTATATATATATTAAGGAGATAGAGTGTAAGTAGTAGGCAATTCTAAATCTGACATGGAAGGGATTTGTTCCTCAACTTAGGTTTTGTTCTTACATCAGGGCTCTTATTATATCTTTGTTACTGTGTGTTACCAGAGGTTTGTGTTTATGCTTTGTGAAAGTTTTTTTTTTGCACTTCCTCATTTCTCAACGATGGGATGCATGAGGGTGTTAGTTCATGACCTGCTTTTCCCTGTATACAGAGCTGGGAGGTGGAAAGCGACCGAGTTCGACAGAAACTCCTGAGTTTGATTGGGAGGATTGGCCGTGAGGCTCGCTCTGAGGCCACCACTGGCAAGGTGAGGACACTGGCACCGTGGGGTTGACTAATAAAGCAAACACCACATAATCGTCGCTTGGCTATAGCTTGGCAGGGTACATTAAAGGTCTGATTTTATGCCAAAACATATCTATACATATTAAAAGCAATCTTGATAATATTTTCCATATGTATGATCTTCATTTGTAATCAGTGATTGCTTAATTATTTAGGATACATGACTGTTTACCAAGCTAGCCAATATGAACTTAAAAAGGTTTGAGACTGATAGGAAGGTGGTTTAGAATTCCTCTTTGCTGTAGGCTGTTTTGTATTTGCGGGTGTGTGTGTTGTCCCAGGTGCTGGAGGTACTGTGGGAGCTGGCACACTTGCCCACTCTGCCAACTAGCCTGGTGCAGCAAGCCCTGGAGGAGCACCTTGCCATCCTGAGTGATGCCTATGCCGTAAAGGAGACTGTCAAGAGGAACTACGTAATCAAGTGTATCGAGGACATCAAGAAGGTTGGCTTTTGATGAGCATTAGTGCTGGGCTGGCTGAACTTTGCAACACAGAATGTCAGACCTTTTAAAGATCCAGTGATAAGTCTGGTTATCTTACAGAGGTACAGAAAGACACTAATTATTGTTTATTGTTCCAGAACAGGAAGCATGTTTTAATATTTAGGAAAAATGCTTTTGGTGCAAATCTTAATGAAGTCTGTTTCTAACAGACAAATCCACCCTCTTGTCCTAGTCAGTTACACCTTTTCAATGCCAGGGTTCCTTGGTTTTCTCACTCACATGTGCACTGAGAAGATCTACTGAATTTCATCATTGTCAAGACAAACTGCAGAACTATCTTAAAAAAAGTTAGCTTTTCTGAAAGCGGGTCTTCATTATGCTAGGTAGGAAAATGTTAAAGGTGGCCTCTGGAAACGTATGTGAGGACATGGTGTGACATCTGCAAAACACATATAAATTAAACATTTCCAGAGATGCGTAGGTTTAATATCCCAATCAGACATTATTGGCCAGATAGAAAGTTAGTTCCACCTTTTGCTTTACTTTCTTACGTTATTATCTTCATGCTAGGATACCTAGGCAACCAGAATACAAACTTCGCTTACTGTAAAGTGAAGCGATTAAATGCCATTCAAGTTTATTTTTTTAGATACTAATTCAAGAGGAATCAAAATCTACCACGGAGACCCAAGTTTCTTTTCTTACTGGGTCCTGGGGCAAGAAGAAACCAAGCTCAAGCTCCAAAGTAAGAAACATGATTGGATTCCTGTCAGTCAATAACAGTCGCCAATCATCTGCAATCTCTTGGACAACTTTAGCTGTCAGCTTTGGGCTTGATCGTACATGATTAGTTAACCTGGTCAAATGAGTGCCTTGATTGTTTTTTACTCTGTATTACTCTTTGATTTGCAAAATTCTGAGCATGAAAGCTTTTAGAAAACCTCAGTGCATTTATCTGCTCTCAATGCAATACATCCACCTTTGATTTTGGCAATTTCCTAAACAATAAACAAATACAGTGTAGGATAATACAGCTACTTATGAGCATCTTGGTTTTACTATTTGTGTGCTGGTCAAAATAACAAAAGGAGTTTTGTGCATTAAATAAGATGATTTTAGAGATCATCTGATATATTGTTAAATAGGTTCCTAATCACTGTTAACATTTACTAGAGCTTCAATGAAGAACACAAAAAGGATACAATCCTGTCATTTTTTATCACATTTATGTCACTTAACAAAACAAGAATGTTACATTACTGTTTTTAAGTAATTTTAAGTAATCCCTTTTTAAGTCATTTGGAGCGACTATTCCATTGGACTAATAACTGATAGAAAACAGAGTTGTCATCTTGTACTGGTCTAGCAGATTTTTATCTTATTTAAAAATATATGCTTAAAAACATTATATGGTTATCTGTACATACAGCTGTTGCAAAATTAGCATACATCAAAAAATAATTTGACAACATTAGTGCTGCTACATCACAGCTCTTCAGTCCTGACTGAGGGGCCTTCTGTGTGGAATTTGCATGTTCTCATGTTTTTTTCCCCATTTTCTCCCATTTCACAGGAAAATGCTGGCCATTCTAAATTCTCCCTTTGTGTTGACTAGCATCTGCACAGTTTGCTTTCAGATTAGGCTCTGGGTATCATGATCCATACTAGTACCCTTGATCCTTACCAGGCTTTGTGATAATGAATGGATAGATAAACATAAGCATACTCAGTAGGGTTTTTTAACAGTGTTTTGCTCCTCAGATGGCTTTGGAAATCAAAGACTTGGCAGGAATTCAGTAACATATGGTATATTTAAACTTACAAATAAGAACTTCTTAAGGTGTTGCTGTAGCTTAGGCTTGTGTTTGGGTTATAGCCTGTTCTAAGAAAAATGTATGCAAAGAGACATTCTTGCAGTTAATTGCAACTGCACATTGGAAAGGGGATTTTAAGTAACTAAAAGAATTTGATTAATTGTAATCACAAATTGCTGTACTTACAATATTTGCTGATGACACTCAGACAATTCCCTTTTTGTCATATACTGCACATAGAGTAAGTGGCAATTATTAATACATTATCATTTTAAATTGTATTTATCATTAGAAAACAAATTATTTCATTTTTGAAAGTTTTGTTTTCTTTGCTTACAAATCTGTCTTTGCTAACTTGCAACCACTTTAAAAACAGGAGTTTTTATTCTGTATGTTTAAATATTTCTGCCCCATTACTATGATGGGATAGTATTAGTAACTGGCTCTCCTTGCCAACTTAGTCTGTTTTGCAGTCATCTCAGCAGAGTAACCCCCAGGCGGTGTGGGTGGTGCCAGCACTGCGCCAGCTGCACGAGATCACACGATCCTTCATAAAGCAGACCTACCAGAAGCAGGACAAGGTGAGTCTACAGCTAAGCCACCAGCGAAACAAGCATTTCCCAGTCTGTGTATTATAGCTGAAGACAGACATCAGCACAGGGAAGATATTCTACCTATAATATTTTAACCCCTAAAAAAAATCAAACCCCTCAGTGTCTGTCATGGAAGATTCTAATCCATACTAGCATTGTTTCTAATGTGTAATTGAGTACAGCTTTTTATTAATTCATGTTTTTTTTTTTTCTGACACTTAAATATTTGTTATTTTTAGATGTTGTGTAGCATGCATCGTTTAAATTAATGAAGGGGTAACTCATTACATGGATGACAGGGAAAAATAGACATATATTTACACATGTTGCACACTAGTATACCTATAAGCGCCAAAGTTTGTTTTGTTTTTGTAAGAAGTATACACACAAATAGAGGAGCAAGCAAGTTACATACAAACCTGGAAAGAGGTTTTAAGTATTTTTAAGTTATTAATAGCTTATTAATCTTTCCACAGCTTCATTAGCAACAACAGATTTATAATAGCACAATAATTTAAGTTTTACAGAATTTAGGATTTTCTTTGGATAATTCAATGCATCTTGACTTTTTATATGGTCATGCACAATCTACGAAAGAAACAAGTAAATGCCAAAAATCACCAGAGAAGCAAAGCCAGAGAAGAAAAACGTTACCATTTTCTCAGCAGAGCATCATTCAGGATCTGAAGAAGAACTTTGAAGTTGTGAAACTGATAACGGGCAGTCTTGTGTCTTGTCACCGGTTGGCTGTGTCAGTGAGTGGCTCAGCAGGGCTTTCTGGTTCAACACTTGTGGATGGCAGATACACCTACCAAGAGGTAAACAGCTTTGGATATTGCAGACAGCTTTACTTCTAGTGGAGTGATTTTTCTGAACATTTTTTTAAATACCACCACAGTACTTGTTTCTTATAAGGTGGAAATAACTCAGTTCTTAAAACTGTTTATTTCACTTTATGCTCTTAAATCAATTGCTTAGTTCCTTCCCTTTCCAATTTAAGATAAAAGTTTTGTTCTGCAACACATCACTAAGTTTGTATGCCACACAACTAGTGATTATGCTGTTACATATTTGTTTAGGCTTAAAATCATTTTGCCTCCAGACAAGAAGTCTTAAAATGAGAGTAGCATAACCAATTCCATACTGTAATTTGCCTATAATTTAAAATATATATTTGGTTATTGTATTGCAGTACTTGGAAGGGCATCTGAAGTTCCTGGCCTTTTTCCTCCAAGAGGCCAGCTTGTATCTAGTGTGGAATCGTGCAAAGGAGATCTGGGAGTGCCTTGTATCTGGGCTGGATGTCTGTGAGCTGGATCGAGAGGTAGGGATGAACACCATTGTGGAATCTCTATGCTTATAAATTGGAAATAGGAAGAGAAGCTGCATCACATTGCATCTTGAGTGCGAATGTCAAATTTAATTTAAGATAAAAGATTTTTGCTTTGTGATTAAATACATGAAGATGTTGCAACAAGGTTAAATTATTTTGCTTTTGTCTAGTTTGCCAGCAGCCATATCACCCTGCAACTCACAATTGGCCACTGAAGCTAAGCAGGTGTGAGTCTGGTCAGTACCTGGATAAGAGACCTCCTGGGAAAAACTAAGGTTGCCGCTGGAAATGGTGTTAGTGGTGCCAGTAGGGGTCACTAACCCTGTGGTCTATGTGGGTCCTAATGCCCCAGTATAGTGATGGGGACACTATACTGTAAAAAGGTGCCACGTAAAACTGAGGTCCTGATCTCTGTGGGTTTAAAAATCCCAGGATGTTTCTAAAAAAGATTAGGGGTATTATCCCAGTGCGTCCTGGACAAGAATCCCATTGGCCTTTACTAATCATGGCCTCCTAATAATCTCCATCTCTGAATTGGTTTCATCAGTCTGTTCTCCTCCCCACTGATAACTGACGTGTGGTGAGCGTACTATGGCTGCCACTGTATCATCCAGATGGGTGCTGTACATTGGTGGTAGAGGGAATTACCTGTAAAGCACTTTGAGTGGAGTGTCCAGCAAAGCGCTATAGAAGTGTAAGGAATTATTATTACTAGTTCAATAGAGACATAATATGAACCAGTTAAATACTCTGTTAGTTGCCTGAAGTAATGACCTTTTTCTGTGCTTTAATATTGTATTGTCTGGTCCATGACTATTGTGTCTTATTCTCCTGTACAGATGTGTTTTGAGTGGTTCACAAAAGGACAGCATGACCTGGAGAGTGATGTTCAGCAGCAGTTGTTCAAAGAGAAAATTCTCAAGATGGAGCCTTATGAGATTACAATGAATGGTAAGGACCTTTCCCCTTATTAGGAAAAAAATCAGTTATTTCAAACAGTGAGCACATCTCTTTTCACCTAGCAGTAGATTCTCAGAGACTCAGAATGTTAACAGCCGTGTAAGCATAGTGCTTTCCTGACTGCATGGGACTCCATTGCTGTTGATAAGCTTGTCAAATAATAGATTAACAAATGCTTTTCCAGATGTAGTCCTATATTCATGTTGACCTGTTGAAAAAGGGGAGTTCAGTAAAGAAGATTTTTGTGAAAGGTCAGATTTAAATAGATGCTGTTGTAACTAGTGACTGCTTAAAACCTTTTTGTGCTCTATTGAATAAGTAAATCCCTAGTGATTGCAGTAAAGTAAATTAATTTAGGTATCCTTGTAAATTTACCATGAAATTTTCCATGATTCTAGCACATCTTACAATGTGTAGCATTTCCAGATATCCTGATAGATTAGATCCTAAGTCTGAAATTGGATCTTTTTTATGTTTCAGGGTTTAACCTTTTCAAGACCTTCTTTGAGAATGTAAACTTGTGTGACCATCGATTGAAAAGACAGGGAACTCAGCTGGTATGGAACATTGCACTTGTGTCTAAAGCTGTGTTTTTCAACCTTTTCCGTCCTATAGCACGCTTGCATGAAAATCATTTAAATAACCTCTGTCCCCATGACACCAGCACAGGCACAAATGTTTGTGACTTTGCCTCAAGGTGCACAGTCAGCTTATCCAGGCAGGAATTGATGACAGTGATACACAGAGCTCTTGCTCAGTCACACTCATTCTCTGCTTATGTCCATCAAACTTGAAAAATGTAACTTGCATCACATCTGTTAATGTCTGATGAGAAGCACTGGTCTAAAGGCGCCTTTTGTTTTCTAAAAGAAAATCAATTAAATAGGAATACTTTAGTTATTAGATATGTGTGCTAATTAAGTGTACACCTAGTTAACAAATACCCTGCAGGGGTGGGTGAGCCATTTCCTGGACATTTATTGGTTATTTCTGAAAAACATTTAAATTGTATTGGTGCATGACCCATTGGGTAATCGAATTTAATGTTTGACTTTAAAACCAATTTTCTAGATCAATAGAAAGAGATGCAATCTAGTTTTTTCCTTGAGTTTTTTTTAAGGCTCAGATGTTTAGTAGTTCATTGTGAAATAGTCATTTTAATGGGCTTTTTTTTTCTTTCCTGGATTTTATTGATCAGTTGGTGGAGAGGCTAGATTTGACGGGAATGGATTTTATCTGGAGGATAGCCATGGAGTCTCCAGATGAAGAAATTGCAAATGAAGCTATTCAGCTAATCATTACCTACAGCTACATAAACCTCAATCCCAAAATGAAAAAGGTAAAACACATTAAACTGTTGAATCTGCAGTATGTGTATGCACCATTTTCATTGTCTTCTTCCTGTAATGAGTACTGCCAGTTGAATGTATTCATTTATTGGAGTTCAACATGTTCCCGCAGGCATACTGCTTTCTTCTTCCCATGTTATGGGTGGTCCTTTTGCTTATTTTTTCTTTTCTTGTTCTAGCAGTGATCTGTTCTTGCTTCCCGTCCATCCTACTGCCATTTTAGTTACCTATATATACAATGCTGCACAGTTTGCTTTTTAACTCCACAGTTTTCTTTGCTTTTTTAATCATAGGATTCAGTGTCATTGCACAAGAAATTCATTGCAGACTGTTATAAAAGATTAGAGGTGAGAGATTGTTTTTATTATTATTATTATTATTATTATTATGTACTGCACATTATCCTCAGATATTTTGCTTGTTTTTACTGTAACTTCTGATTTATTGTACTTGTAGGCTGCAAGTTCAGCCCTTGGAGGTCCCACTCTAACACATGCTGTTACCAGGGCAACAAAGATGCTGACAGCTACTGCCATGCCAACTGTAGCTACTTCTGTGCAGTCTCCGTCCAGGTATGTTGCAGTGTCTTTTAAAAGATTTACTGATTTGTAGAATAAAATATAAATTGTATTAATTGTATATTCAGTATGTGGTTCTACATCTGGTGTCAGTATCTTGGGTTCACGTGGGTATGCGCCCTCACCGCTGCCGCCTCAGGTCAGCCCCCCCCCCACTGATGGGGACTCTAACCCGGGCCTCCAGCATCACTCAACAGGGACCCAGCCAGTTGAGCTAAAGGGAAATCTCCCCTCAGTCCGATGGCTGCGGTTCCTGCTATTCACAAGGGCGGTGACGTCACCGTGCTGGTAAGCCGGCTCGAACTACCTGCAATGGTGGCCGTATTCGTTACACACTCCTCCGCTTAATTCGCCGTCCTCGGCGAAGGGCTATCCCACCCCGCTCTGACACCAATGTAGCGCTCTCGGGTTCACGTGGGTATGTGCCCTCGCCGCTGCCGTATACGTTATAATATAATCAGTAAAGTAGTTGTGTTTTGTGTTAGATAAAGGATGTTATATTATGGTGTGAGAGAATCTTTTTTTGTCATTGTGTTTAAAAATAATAGTAAAAAATAAATTATTTAATTATGCACCATATACGAGATGGTTTGTGGGAGGTTACCAAATTATTGAAATTTTATTGAAGGAACAGCACACTTTGTGAGAAACATTGTTTTTGAAAATCATTTGATTTAATCTGTATTTTCTTCCATTTAGGTCAACCAAACTTGTAATAATTGAACGATTACTGTTACTTGCAGAACGTTATGTAATCACTATAGAGGTAAGAAATCTTTTTGCATAGTATTTATTTGTTATAGACATATTTATGAGTTACTTTTCTAAGTCTGTTAAAAGTGTGTTGTAAATTATGTAGAGTTTGGTATGGAAATTATCACTTTTGATTTCACCTTTAGAGAGATTTTTTGTGTTACTGAAGTTTTGCACATAATCAAAGTAATTAAAAAATAAAAGTAATTTGTTACTCAAGGGCTCTAATAAGGTTGAGTGTGTCCTGTTTTTTCCTGGTCTTTCCTAACTAGCTACGATAAACTAGTTGTGTGCTGCCAAGGGAAGGTTTGGTTTTACATGGCAGGGAACTCTCTTCTCCATGTGCTGCATGCAGTGTAGTCAGAGAGGGACACTCCTCTCATCTGAATGGTGCTGATCCTCCTTTAAGGCTGTTCCCTGTAATGTGTTGAAGGACTACTGGTTTGAAGGTGCTGGGTTGGAGGAATCTGCCTACACTTCCTCAGTCTTCCCTGTGAGGGTCTAGTGTTCATAGCATAATAAACACACCATTTCAGATTAGGGCGGGGTAGTAGAAAATAATTAGCAATTCAAAGTTAAGAACAAATATTTTCACCTTCCCTATCCCTACCTTTAAGGATTTGTATTCAGTTCCTCGGACTATCCTACCTCATGGCGCCTCCTTTCATGGGCACCCAGTCACCCTCAGCATCACCTACGAGTCAACCAAAGATACTTTCACACTGGAGGTATGTCCTTGTACAGCTCTAACAGACGGACAATACACATGCTATAAACAGTCAGTATGTTACCTTTATTTTGCTAAAGAAATTTGCCTTTTGTATTTAGACATAGTGCAAACTCTTCTGGTAGAGTATGAAATTAATTATACTTTATTTGTCATGTAGATGTTTTCATGATCTTTCAGATTTTTATACTGTGAATGTTTCGTATTTTTTAAATCCATTCTATGCATTGTAGGCACACAGCAATGAAACCATTGGAAGCATAAGATGGAAGATTGCTGAGCAGTTAAGCTGTCCTGTGGATAATGTGCAGATATTTGCTAATGACAGCATGGTGAGTAATTTTAAACCTTTTTGGTACATTAACAATTAAAAGTTAAGTGTTGCCAAAGTTTCATTTCAAACTACTTTACAAAATAGTTATACAGCTATATACAAAAGTTTTGGTTCACTGAATCTCTAAATGAAAAGTCGTTAACACAGGCTCTTCAGGGTACAGACTTAAACATGACATATTTCTGCAAATTTTAATGTACAATTACTATTTATTTGCTAAATGTGACAGATTGAAAAACAATATTAAACAGTATAAGTTGTACAAAATAGTAGTTGTACATTAAAATGTGCAGAAATGTGTCATGTTTAGATTTGCACCCTGCAGAGGTTCTTTTCACTTAGAGAGTTTATGAAACATGCAATTTGACCCGGGGTGCCCAAACATTTGCTTACAACTGTAATATTATAATAATAATATTAATCTTTATTTTATATAGCGCCTTTTAAAGGTGGCTTTTCAAAGCGCTTTACAGGATGACAATAACAATAAATAAGAAGAATACACAAGATAAGACACAATTATAATATACAATTAAACAATACAACAATTACAATAGAGGAGACCGTGGATGGTGGTACTAAGAAGAGCAGAAGGGTGAAGAATGGTACTAGTTAAGTAGCTTTTCTGAAGAAGAGGGTTTTGAGTCTGGATTTGAAGGAGTTTAGAGAAGGTGAATTTGGGCAAAGAGTTCCAGAGCTTGGGGGCATAACAGGAGAAGGCCCTGTCACCCATACAATGTAGACAGGCTTGGGGGACAGTAAGGAGGGCAGAATTTGAAGAGCGGAGGTTGCGAGGTGGGGAGTAGGGTGATAATAGTTCAGACCGGTAATGAGGTGCCAAGCCATGCAGAGCCTTATAGGTGAGCATGAGGATTTTAAAGTCTACACTGAATTTGACCGGAAGCCAGTGCAAGGACTCCAGGATAGGAGTAAAGTGAACACTTGCACTAGACCTGGTCAGGATTCTGGCTGCTGAATTTTGGACATACTCCAGTTTGTTCAGAGTAGATTTAGATACCCCAGCGAGTAGAGCATTACAGTAGTCAATTCGAGAGAATACAAATGTGTTGATCAGCTTTTCAGCCACAGTTAATGATAGCATAGGGCATAGTCTTGCGATATTTCTAAGGTGAAAAAAAGATGTTTTGACAGTATGCTGCACATGTGGGTCGAATGTTAAGCCAGAATCGAATAAAACCCCAAGGCTTTTCAATTTTGATTGAAGCTCAAGTACAGAGCTATCTACAGATAGGGTTACAGGACTGGCTTTACGAAGTTGATGGGGGGTACCAATAAGCATGACTTCAGTCTTGTCGCAGTTAAGATGAAGGAAGTTTTGAGTCATCCAAATTTTTATGTCAGAGATATAATTAGATAGAATAGAGACAGCCACATCAGTGTCAGGTTTGGTATAGATTTATATTTGAGTATTGTCACCGTAAAAATGAAAGCTGAGGGCATGTGATCTTAAAAGCTGACCAAGTGGGAACATTTAAATGCTGAAGAGCAAGGGGCCCAGTATTGAGCCCTGAGGAACACCAGACTTAACAAGACCAATTTCAGACCTGTACCCATTGAGAGAGACAAAAGTGACAGCGATCAGCGAGGTAAGATTTGAACCATTTGAGGGCAGTGTCAGAAACTCCAAACACAGTCTCAAGACGAGAAAGTAAGATCTTATGGTCAACAGTGTCAAAAGCAGCAGATCAAGAAGGATGAGTATAAAAAGAGCACCAGAATCAGAAGCTATTAGAAGATCGTTGGTGACTTTGACCTGGGCAGTTTCTGTGCTGTGAAGTTGACGGAAGCCAGATTAGAGGGGTTCGAAAAGGTTGTTTGTCATGAGGTGTTTATGTAACTGAAGTGTGACAGCACGTTCTAGAATTTTAGAAAGAAAGGGTAAGTTGGAGATGGGGTGAAAATTAAGATTGTCGAGATCCATGTTAGGCTTTTTTGGCACGGGGGTTTGGCAGCAGTTTTGAGGACCGTTGGTACAATGCCAGTGCTCATGGATTCATGTATAAGATTGAGGACAATGGGACAGAGAGAAGAGAAACAGGACTGGAATAAAGTGGTGGGAATGGGATCTAAAATAGATGTGGTGGGTTTCATGTGTGTAACTAGTTTGTTGAGGGATGCTGAGTCAAGAAGAGAGAAGCTGGAGAGAAGGGAACCAGAGAAGTTGGATGAGGAGGGAGGAGGTATGGAAATGATATGCGTAGTGGAGAGAATGTGATGCCGGATGTTGTCAATCTTAGAACTAAAGAAATCTTGGAATGTGTTGCAAAGTTGTGATGAGGCAGGTAATTTGGTAGGGCAGTTTGGCTTGGGCAGTCTATTGATGGTGGAGAAAAGATGTATGGGGTTGTTTTGGTGATTTTCAATGATGTGAGAGAAGTAGGTGGATCTAGCAGACTCTATAGTAACCTTATATTCAGATAAGTAATCTCTCCAAGCCTGATAATGTACATTTAGGCCGGAAAGAGGCCACCTACGCTCAAGTTTGCGAAAGGCTGCCTTCATAGATCGCAGATGGTCATTGTACCAGGGGGCAGGGCGAGAGAAAGAGATGGTTCGAGTTTTTAAAGGAGCAAAGGTGTCAAGGGTAGATAAAAGAGCACTGTCAAGTAACTGTATTTTGTCCTCTAGAGGGTCAGAGGAAGAGAAACAGGATAAGGAGAACAGAACAGAATTTGCCAACCTTGGGTGATCAATTGATCGCCAGTTGCGGAAATTTACAGAGCGTGAGGGGGAGGTGTTAGAAACAGGTAATTCCAGATTGAAGAAATTTGTAACATGGAGCGGATAAAGTGAAGCGGATGAAATAGATAAATTAGAAATCAGTGTCACCGAGAAGAAAAAGGAAAAAAAACATAAATAAGTAGTTAAAAATGAAAAACTGGTGAGATCAAAAAAGGTTAAAAGAGTATTTATATAGAGCAGTTCTGTTATTGCATTATTTTGTTTACCCTGCATTGTTTTTGTGTTGTACATTTTTCACATTTTGCTGTTTTTCTTGAATTTAGATACCAAGACCAAGGAGTTCAAACAATAGGAATTTCCACTGGTATACATTGTGTGACAGTTTTGTCTGTGCATTTGAGCATGTGTTAGTCCAGATAAGTTTGGCTTTATTACTTCATCCTTCTTCAAGAGGACAGTTTTACTTGTCCCAAGTTACATTGATTTCTGCTTATTTCTAGATTATCAACCGTGTATGAGATTGGTCTACCTTTTTTTACTGGTCTTAACTGTGTCCACCTTCTTTGCAGAGCCTTTATGGATTGGACCTAGGGAAGAACCTTGGAGAAAGGCTTTATACAAAATAATATTTTTCAATAATTGTCATGTACCATTTTCCACTCTTCTTGCCCAGCTTACGATGAACAAAGACCAGAAGCTGCTTAACCAGCTGGGTTTCTCAGATGAGCAAACCTTGACTGTGAAGAGTTCAGGCACGGGCACACCCTCTGGTAGCTCCGCAGACTCCTCAGCCAGTGCCAGCAGCAGCAGCAGCAGCAGTGTCATCAATTCAGCCTATGCCCTGGAGCAGGTCTGTGCCATCCACAAACGGGTTAACCTCAGTGAAACAGTGCACCTTGGTTCAGACACAGGACATTGTCATTGTTATTGTGCATGTATGGCTAATCAGAGGAGAATACTGTACATGTGTGTAAATTTGTGTAAATATCAGTATGTGTGTGTATCACAAGACAACCATGTATACACTGATTGCACGTACAGTGGTGTGAAAAAGTGTTTGCCCCCTTCCTGATTTCTTATTTTTTTGCATGTTTGTCACACTGAAATGTTTCAGATCATCAAACAAATTGAAATATTAGACAAAGATAACACAAGTAAACACAAAATGCAGTTTTTAAATGAAGGTTTTTATTATTGAAGGAAAACAAATCCAAACCTACATGGCCCTGTGTGAAAAAGTGATTGCCCCCCCTGTCAAAACATAAATCAACTGTGGTTTATCACATCTTTGGAAAGCTGAGTTCAATTTCTCTAGCCACACCCAGGCCTGATTACTGCCACACCTGTTCTCAATCAAGAAATCACTTAAATAGGACCTGCCTGACAAAGTGAAGTAGACCAAAAGATCCTCAAAAGCTAGACATCATGCTGCGATCCAAAGAAATTCAGGAACAAATGAGAAACAGAGTAATTGAGATTTATCAGTCTGGAAAAGGTTATAAAGCCATTTCTAAAGCTTTGGGACTCCAGCGAACCACAGTGAGAGCCATTATCCACAAATGGCGAAAACATGGAACAGTGGTGAACCTTCCCAGGAGTGGCCGGCCGACCAAAATTACCCCAAGAGCGCAGCAACGACTCATCCAAGAGGTCAGAAAAAAACCCACAACAACATCCAAAGAACTGCAGGCTTCACTTGCCTCAGTTAAGGTCAGTGTTCATGACTCCAACATAAGAAAGAGACTGGGCAAAAATGGCCTGCATGGCAGAGTTCCAAGACGAAAACCACTGCTGAGCAAAAAGAACATAAAGGCTCGTCTCAGTTTTGCCAGAAAACATCTTGATGATCCCCAAGACTTTTGGGAAAATACTCTGTGGACTGACGAGACAAAAGTTGAACTTTTTGGAAGGTGTGTGTCCCATTACATCTGGTGTAAAAGTAACACAGCATTTCAGAAAAGGAACATCATACCAACAGTAAAATATGGTGGTGGTAGTGTGATGGACTGGGGCTGTTTTGCTGCTTCAGGACCTGGAAGACTTGCTGTGGTAAATGGAACCATGAATTCTGCTGTCTACCAAAAAATCATGAAGGAGAATGTCCGGCCATCTGTTCGTGACCTCTAGCTGAAGCGCACTTCAGGTTCTGCAGCAGGACAATGATCCAAAACACACCAGCAAGTCCATCTCTGAATGGCTTAAGAAAAACAAATTGAAGACTTTGGAGTGGCCTAGTCAAAGTGCTGACTTGAATCCGATGTTGTGGCATGACCTTAAAAAAGCAGTTAAGGCTCGAAAACCCTCCAATGTGGCTGAATTACAACAATTCTGCAAAGATGAGTGGGCCAAAATTCCTCCACAGCGCTGTAAAAGACTCATTGCCAGTTATCCCAAACGCTTGATTGCGGTTGTTGCTGCTAAGGGTGGCCCAACCAGTTATTAGGTTTACTTCACTTTTTCACACAGGGCCATGTAGGTTTGGATTTGTTTTCCTTTAATAATAAAAACCTTCATTTAAAAACTGCATTTTGTGTTTACTTGTGTTATCTTTGTCTAATATTTCAATTTGTTTGATGATCTGAAACATTTCAGTGTGACAAACATGCAAAAAAATAAGAAATCAGGATGGGGGCAAACACTTTTTCACACCACTGTATGTAAATTGAGCATGAATATATCTACAAGTTGAGACGCCCAAAAACAAACAAGGGGCTACACAGTGGAACATAAACAGCTAATTTGAATGGTGTGTGCCAATTTTAAATTTGCTCAGCATAAAGTAGTCATATCTCTGAATTGTTTTCTACATACAGGAGAAATCCCTGCCTGGAGTGGTGATGGCTTTGGTGTGTAATGTATTTGAGATGCTGTACCAGCTCGCCAATTTAGATGAGCCCAGGTAAGGTCGTGGACTTTAAGGTCGTAATCTTTTATTATACTCATATTTTACTGAGGAAAGTAACATTTCTTAACATATATTGGTATGAACAATTTCAGTTCCTATTTATTTATATCTGAGTTTTCACAGGAGCAAGACTGATCAAGTGATTGTAATCGGACAAGTACATTCTTCTTTTTTAACAGGATAACTCTCAGAGTGCGGAAACTGCTCCTGTTGATCCCCACTGATCCAGAAGTGCAGGATGCCCTTGATAACTTTGTGCCTAAAGAGTCCAGTGTCTGGAGTCACCAGGTAGCTTCCCTTTCACTAAAGTTTGCCGCATTCTAATTTAAATTATCTGAGCTGTCTTTATCGGCAAGTGTAACTGATGAGTTTTAAAAATATTTAAGAACTTATATTGAGTACAATCAGAATGTTAAGTGCTGAAGAGATTGCATGCTTCATACTGAGGAACATACTGAAATATAAAATACATTTTGCAATACAGTAGTTGGGTTTTTATTTTAGTTTTTTTTCTTAAAGAAGTTTACTAAGCTGCTTGCTTGTGTAAATATTTTGATTTCTGTGTTCATTCATATTTCGTCTGTGTTTTTTTTCTGGTTAGAAAAGCCTGTTCACAGTGGGTTCAGGGTCTCAGGCATCCAAGTCTCCCTCATTGTCTTCAAAGCAGCAGCACCAACAGAGTGCTGCCTCCATCCTGGAATCCCTGTTCCGCTCTTCTGCACCTGGCATGTCCACTTTCAGAGTGCTCTACAACCTGGAGGTATGGCACTTGGCATCCTGCATGTCACATGTCTTCATGTAAACTATTAAAAATACTTCTGGTACAGTAATTGATTTAACTTGATTTAAATTGATTGAACAAATGAAGATTATGTAGCACTTTGAAGAAAGTATAATGTTAATGCAGATTTTTGTTTTCATACTCTCGTGAAGGTAATCGGAAAACCAAATCAGAAAATCAGGATCAAACAGCATAAAAGTAATTCAGACCTTGGGATGTGTAACACATCTTTTACTCCTAAAGAAGAATAGTACTGTTTTGTTGGTATAAAAAATGAACAGTAATGTAGATAGATTTTTATATTTTTATTGTATAATATCTTCTCAACCTGCCAGAGAATGTATGGATCATGTTTTCATCTTATCCATCAGTTTGAGTTCATAGAAGACAATCATCTTGACAGTAAATGAATGAATACTATATGATTTCACAGGTATTAAGCTCCAAACTAATGCCAACATCGGATGATGAAATGGCAAAAACCAGTGTGAAGTCTTTCTGTGAAAACTTTCTCAAAGCAGGAGGTTTAAGGTAAGAATGCCATTAGTTATGATTCATGTTTTAAATTCATCAGGCATACATCAGTGCCGTTTTCTTACCATTTAGTTCTGTCATCTCATTAATAATAATGTGGTGGGTATATTAATAGTTTTCATCTGGCATTCCACTTACAAGACAATGTAGAAGGTCCTAAGCATTGTAAAATTATCTGATCCTGTCAGACAGAAGGTACAGATTTCGTTTTCCGCTTTCTCTCTTGCAGCTTAGTGGTAAATGTGATGCAAAGAGATTCCATTCCTTCTGAGGTAGACTATGAAACCAGACAAGGGGTCTACTCCATCTGCCTTCAGCTTGCAAGGTAAGTAGTGCTTTCAACACACTGGCAGCTGTTTCCAGTTTGTATTCAGGAATTTTTGTAGATGACTTTTTATGAGACCAGTGTATGTATTTATGTAAATAAATTAGGATAAAACCATTAACCAACTAACATTTCAGAATATTTCATAGCACTAGTTGTTTTTAAAATATTTAATATATAACATTTTAGTGATTGTTATTCATACTAGAGATTTTCTGAAGCTAAACCTTGCAGGTTAGCTCTGTTATGGAAGAGTTAGGTGTATCTGCTGTATTGTAAGTGTCTTCTCTGAAAGAGATGTTCTAGTTGCTTTGCCACAATTCTTTTCTTCACATATAACAAGTAAAAGAAAAAGGTTCTGTTTGACAGTGTGTAGTATGTGTTGATGCAGCAGTCATGTCCTCTGTCCTGCAGGTTCCTGTTGGTGGGACAGTCCATGCCAAGCTCTCTTGACGAGGAGCTTAGTAAAGAGGGGCTGGACACACTGTCTTCCCGACCATTCCGTAACATCAGCCGACAGAGCAGCCGTCAGCTTTCTCTATGCGGCACACCAGAAAAGTCTTCTTACAGGCAGATGTCCATGTCAGACCGCTCATCTATACGGGTTGAAGAGATAATCCCTGCTGCACGGGCTGCCATCCAGGTTTGTACAGTTGTTTACATTTGAGGCAACACACCTGAGTGAGGGTTATTCTGAATTACTGCAGGAATTTGTACTGGTTGGATACCAATTAAAAAACCCATTCAACATTTTAAGAGCTAAAAGCAAATTTAAAATATGTACCACATACAAAAATTAAGTAATTTAGTCTGTGATTGAAACTCCACAGTAGTAAAAAGCACAAGAGGCTACCGTCCCTCATGAACAGGACTAGAACCACTCTTTGAAGTGAAACAGATACCTTCTTGGACTAGAGAATCTAGAGAATATGTGTTTGCTTCATCCATGTGTTTTCATCAATACCTCCCTCAGCTCTCACAGTTAGTATGATTGCTAGTCTTTTTCTTACAAATTTATACTTGCTTCTTTTTCCTCTCCCTCGCCTACGTCGTCAAACACCTGGGATCAGACAATGGAGGTCAGTGACTTCACCTCCACAGTAGCCTGCTTCATGCGCCTCACCTGGGCAGCAGCCGCTGGGCGATTGGACCTTGTGGGCAGCAGCCAGCCCATCCGAGAGAGCACAAACTCCTTGTTCCCCTTGGGGATCCGAAGCCGCCTAAGCAGTACAGGTAACAGCAGTGAGCTTTAATAAGACCTAACAATAGGCCTCTTCACTTTCTACCTAGGCTATTTGGTATTCACACTGACACCTCCAACTGTGGACAATATTGTGTAAATACTGAGGAATTTGTGTAATTACTGTGATACTATAAAATAATTTTTAGGATTTTAGGTTTACCTTTTTTTTTAAATAAATTCTTCTGCCCCATCTCTCGGTCTGTCATACAGGCAGTAACTGCAGTTCAGGGAGTGAAGGAGAATCGACAACATTGCATGCTGGGATATGCGTGAAGCAGCAGTCTGTGTCGATCAAAGACACCATCATTGCTCGCGAGGCCCTCTCCTTATTGGTCACCTGCCTGCAGCTGCGCTGTCAGCAGCTCAGTGAGTCACAGATTTCCACACAAGCATTCTGGTGATGGTAGTTCCTGCCCTACAAATGGATACAAAATCCATTTCTAAGATGTTTTGTTTTCCCCTTCTGTCTAAATGATCACTTTCAGTCTTAAATCACTTTAAAGGTTTTCTATTTCTGTACGCAGCATGACGGTTGATTTGTCTGCATTTTTAATATTTGTGACATGTTTTCCTGTAACTATGCTCCTAAGAGTTAATCCTCAGAATGAAGTCATCAATGTTATTCTAAAATTTAAAGTCACTATAAATGTCTGTGTTTTTATTACTTTGGCACAAAGATATTTCACAGAAATGTATAGAATGTTAACAGATTTTTTTTTTTTAGTTTTAAAAAGAAATACCATTTTGGGGCTCAAGGCCAGACACTTGAGAATATCACTTATTCATATTTTGGATACAGTATTCTCTTTTTAAAAATGGAATACATCTTATATTTACTACAAGTCTTTTTCCACAATAAACTAGTTGTAACAATATTAGTGATGATTTTTCTTACAAGCTTACAATTTTTTAATTTGTCTTCTTTCTCTAGGTTCATTTTATAACTTGCCTTGTGTGAGTGATTTTATTATTGATATACTACTTGGATCGCCAAGTGCAGAGGTATGTTTGTCTTTAAACTGACAAGTCTGTCCATTTTAACTGCTTTTTCCTTTAATTTTGTTTTTATAAAACATTTCAGTACAGTGGGAATTTTTCCATATTGCTTTCTGCTGCAGATTCGGCATGTTGCCTGTGATCAGCTCTACACTCTGAGTCAGACAGATACCTCATCCTATCCAGACCTGCAGAAACCCAACCTGTTTCTCCTGAAGGCCATTCTAACTGCTCAGCTCCCTTTGTGGTCCCCAACTAGCATCATGAGAGGAATCAACCAGAGGTAAGTGTCCTAGCTGCCATATAAATAAAACATAATAGTAGAGCTCCTGTATGTTGCAGCAAAGCACAAAAGGGAGCAGATTCAGACATATATGTATTGGAACGTAAGAAAGGTCACAAACAAGAGGAGACCATTTGGCCCATCTAGCCTGATTGATATTAGTTAATTGGTCCCAGGAACTCATCTAGCTGTTACTTGAAAGAAGCCTAGATTTCAACTTCAACAACATGACTGGGTTGCTCGTTCCATGCTCCCCCGAAACTTTGAGTAAAGATATGCCTATTGTTCTGATGTTAAAACTTTTTTATTTTTGGGTTTTAAAATAGTTTGGCCTTGTGCATGATATGGAAGAATTATTGGAAATTTGCAGTCATTCCCACCCATGTCAGTCATAAATGTATTTCCTATTAAGACCTATTTAGTCATAATGAAGTGAGCAAACTATTAAAAAGTATGTTGAGAAGGAACAGTATTAAGTTCTGTATGCTGAAGTCCCAGCACTCCTGATGCTGGGTGCAGATTCAAGTGCAGAGGCTGGTAAACAAGCAAGAAGATCAATTAAAGGCATCAGTTAGCACTAATGATTTGAGTCATAGCAGTTCCCAAGGACAAGGGTTAAGAATCGCTGCTGGAAGGTTACTCATTAGTACATGTGTAGATGTGTGGTATTTTCACAAGGTGATTTGTTATTTATTTCATTTTAAGTTTTCCTTTTAAAAAAGGAAAGTCACTTTTTACAAACAAACTCTTAACTAAATTGTATGCTGAAGTATATTTGGTGATTGTCTTTGTGGTCTCTTCCTGTTAGGCTATTGTCCCAGTGCACTGAGTATTTTGACTTGAGGTGCCAATTACTGGACGATCTGACATGTAAGTCTTTGTTGAATGAAAACAAGTGTGTGAAATAAATGTTTTGTATGTTTTTCCACTCTCTCACATGCAGTGGCATCTCTATAGTAGAAGTAATATCTTTTTGTAGGATTTTAGTATTATTAAACAACAGTTATTATTAGTTTTATTTTCTGTAGTGTGCTGTAATCAGAGTATTCTATACACAAAAACATTGGTGTTTAAGATTTTTAAATTACTTTTCCACTTTATCTCCTAGAGGATCTCATAACCATGACAACAAGTAAACATAAAGGCAGTGAAGTAATAAATTCATGTATGCTGTATTGTCCCTGTCTTTTCTCCAGCTACAGAAATGGAGCAGCTGCAGATTAGCCCTGCTGCTATGCTAGAAGATGAGATAAACTGGCTTGATAACTTTGAACCCACATGGACCGCAGAGCTAGAGACCAGTGAGGCTGACAACATCCTTCAAGCAGGACACCTACGGCTTATCAAGACTCTCCTGTCTCTGTGTGGAACAGAGAAAGAGCAGCTCGGTGAGTCCTTTTACAAGCCAGGTATGTTGACTCTTTACCCACAATGGCTAGATACACAAGAAAAACTAATGGTCAACTAAACTTAAGACCCATCTTATTATTATGTTATTCTTACTAGGAATGTAATAAAAACAGTGTTTACCAAACCCTGACACTTCAGCTCCTGCTATATTTGCTGTTTAGGATTGAAGTTAGTCTTGAGCAAGATGGGTTGGAGTTAAAATTACAGTTGTGACCATGTACTTCCTCTACAGGCCCCTCCCTGATTCAGCAGCTGTTAGATGATTTCCTGTTCCGAGCCTCACGGATCATCCTGAACAGTAACAACCCTGCTGGCTCATCTGCCCTCAGCCAGGACTTTCACCCCAAGTGAGACAATGTCATCTCTCTACATGCATGTTTATAAATTAAATTGTGTTTTTATCACAATTATCATTTTTATCATATGAAAACTTTGTGTTTTCATTCCACGTGCCCTGGAAAGGCTGGAAACTCAGTTTCGAGGCTTGGACATTTAGAGAAAAAATTGAGAAACGGTTTAATGATCTAGTTCTTTTGGAACTTTCTTAAAATTAGCATAAGAATGACAGAGGTGTACAGTAAACCTCTGTTCAAAAACCTCTTTAAAAAGTTTATTTTTACAAAATGCTAAATAAAAAGTTATTTAATTGGTCTTTTTATGTAATCCAATGTTAATGGAAAACCTCTAAAGTGTCTTGAAAATCCATGAGGAATAAAGTGTGCTAGTCCCTCTGAAATTTAGTGATGAATCCCTTTCCTTCAAAGGGTGACAGAATAAACTACCCATAAATGTTGTTGAAGCTGATACACTTGTCTTATGTCTTATTTTAAGAAATGGCTGGATTAAATCCTAGTATCATGTTAGGTATCAACCATCAGGCCTGCTAGATAGGCCAGATTGCCTCCTCTCCTTTGTAGCATTTCTTACGTTCACTTCTCTTAGGTGTAGCACAGTCAACAGCCGTCTGGCAGCCTATGAGGTGCTGGTAATGTTAGCAGACAGCTCACTGACTAACCTGCAGATTATCACCCAAGAACTGCTGTCTATGCACCACCAGGCTGACCCAGCCCACACCAAGGAGTTTGACGTGAGTACGCAACACAGTCTTTTGAGCTTGTTGGGGAGGGCGAGGATGTTTCTCTTCATATTGTAGTACTATGTCATCTTCCTCACGGTGCAGAAATTGAGTTACATCTAAATGTTGCAATTTAATTAGAATGATGGGTAGAAATGTCCACAAGCTTTACCTTATCTTATTTTTTTTATTGTTGTTGCTTGTAGCATGTGTTTATAAAGAATGACAAATTACTTAATTGTATAAACAATTCTAAACAAACATGAATTGGTTAAGGTTTTTCTAGTGTTAAGTTAACATGACAGCCCTTGCACTGCTGAATCAAGAAGCACTATGTCACAACTTTGTTTGGTATGTATCCTCAGTACTTGCCCCCAGTGGATAGCCGCTCAGTCTCGGGGTTCGTGGGCCTGAAAAATGGAGGCGCCACCTGCTACATGAATGCAGTCTTCCAGCAGCTCTACATGCAGCCTGGGCTCCCTGAGGTGAAAGAGAATTACAAATTATTTATTCACATCTGATGGGGCTTCAGGGGGTCAGTAAGTAAAAATCAGAGGTTTGTGAAAAGGGGCTACTTACCTTCTTTCCTAAGTGTCATTAAAGTGAGTATTAAAGAGTTTTAAGTAAATCAATTTACACAGTTGTCATTACGTAATTCACACCTTAATCTCTGTAGATGTATTTGGATAAAAGTAACAGCTAAATTATTATTATAGCGGCTGCCACTTTATTCAGAGTATTTGACACCGTCATAATGTCAGCATGCCATTATTGGGAATTCAGCACAGCTTGATTCAGCTTAGTCAACCATTAAATTGATCCTCCAGTTTTATAGTGGCTTTTGAATTTGATCAATTTGAAACCTAGGATATAAAGCTAGGATTTTCAAAGCTAACGCCACAGCACAATGTATCTTTTCCAGATGCAACTTCAGTTGAAGAGAGTAACAGCTGTATCCCAATTTCAGTATCAGACCTGCATTGAAAGAAGTTTTGAAATGTTAAGATTTTTTCTCAATTGGTTTTTCAAGCAATCCTTGCTCACTTATTCTGATCAACATGCCCCTTTGCCTCTTCTAGTAGGAGATCACTGTTGGTGACATATTATGACATAACATGGCATCGTGAGTTTTGTATTTAAGAAACATTCCATCCATTATTTTACTAACTGCATTGTTAGTTATGTAAAATTTACTTTGTAAAGGGCTGTTTTCCATGTCTTCATTTTATCAGCTTTAGTTTCTTATTTAAAATTTGTTTTTAGGGCATCCTGCTTCTGCTAAAGTTCGTGTCAGTGTGTTTATGCTTATTTACCTTCACATGTGTTGAGCTGCAGTATGAATGGAATGCATTTTTAAAAGAAAAATACTAACTGTAAGGCCCTACTCAGGAGGTGCTGGTGCTGTTTTTTGTTTTCCGATCTCTCTTGTCCTAAAAGGAGTTATACACAAGGTGCTGCACATGCATCTTAATATAAAAAAAATATAATCTATAATGGACTAGTTAATGGGCAAATCCCTTTTGCTGAAGTACATACAGAGAATTTAAGTCATTGTTGATAAGCATTTTTCCTGTCCCTCTACAGCTGTTTCTTTTATGATTGTTTGTTTGACGTTAAGGATAAAGGCCATGGTTCCTGTCAATTTGCTGTATTCTAGGCCTTCCTGTCTATTGAGGATGAGACAGAGAACCCAGATGAGAGTATCTTCTATCAGGTCCAGTCCCTGTTTGGGCACCTAATGGAGAGCAAGCTGCAGTACTACGTACCTGAAAATTTCTGGAAGGTGCGCTTTGTTTTTAGCCTTATCACTTTTAACATCAATCACACAAATGCATTTAATCTTTTATGGAAAAACAAATTCTAGTTTTAAAAGTTACAAAGCTTGCTGAAACTCTTATTGTTTGGCACCTTATTCTCTTTAATTGAAATTAAGCCAACCCATCAGCACTTGTTCAGTGGATTAGAAATATGATGCAGTTTCCTGAGTTGGAGAAAATGAGGTACACACTTAGAAGGTGCAGAATTAAGTTTTTTAAAGCTAGACAGACATTTCTGAACTATTTTAAGACTTTGAGCCTCCCTTCTACACCCTAGGCTTTAATCTGTTGATAAATGTCTGTTTAGATCATACCTGATAAGACTGACCTTCCACTTTTTTGTTTCCAACAGTCTAGTTAAAGTAATTCGCTTTATGTACTTTTTTATGTCATCTGTCTCTTTCTCCTTTAGTTTCACTCCTTTTTGTGGGGGAAAATTAAGTGAAAATGTGGGAAGGGGATTGAAAATCCTTTTATTTTTACTTTTCATGTTATTCTCAGATAAAATAGTGTACTAACATTTTACATGCTCTGTAATATTACTTTAATATGCAACTTATGCATCATGTATTATGCTTCATGTATTGAAACAAAATACTTCTAAAAAGTTTTGGAGCATGCACATAATGCTTTGAAGCATGTCTTAAATAATATTTGCAGGCCTGTTTTTGGAGTTGTCAATTGCTGTTGTGTTTTCCACAGATCTTTAAAATGTGGAATAAAGAGTTATACGTACGAGAGCAGCAGGATGCGTACGAATTCTTCACTAGTCTTGTTGACCAGCTTGACGAACATCTCAAGGTATTAAGTAGAGCCTGTCCTATTCTCATATCCCTTTTACCTGTCTATAAATCACAGTATTTGTAGCCTGTATGTTTTTACATACACACAACTGCAGGGGGTGTATTTTATCCTAAACTAGATGTTCATGTTAGCCTTGTTGCATAACTTCAGTATTAACTTAAGGGTGCATTATTGAAGAATAAGCCAGTTTAGGTTTTTCATGTGGAAAATCAAGAGTGAATAGCAGCTTCTCTGAAAACATAAATTTTGCTTTATTTCAAACAGAAAATTGGTCGGGACCAGATTTTCAAGAACACTTTTCAAGGAATTTTCTCCGATCAGAAGATCTGTAAAGACTGTCCACATAGGTAAGGTTTTGACACAATATACGCATTGTGCTCTGTAATGATGCTGTTTTTTTTGTTTATATTCCATGTTTTTTTGCTTATAAACAGGTATGAGCGTGAAGAGACCTTCATGGCCCTCAACTTGGGTGTAACATCATGCCAGAGCCTGGAGATCTCATTGGACCAGTTTGTCCGAGGGGAGGTGCTGGAGGGAAGCAACGCATACTACTGTGAGAAGTGCAAGGAGAAGGTACAAAATCCACATCTCACAGAAAACTGAATCTGAAAGGAAAATGAAATGATTTCAACTTTTTCATTTTATGCACTGCATTGCTCTGGCATCCCTTCTAGCTTATTATTACTGCCTTACAGCATGTGTTCCTAGGATAGCCTGGCTGTTGCTGTGACTCATACAGGAACAGGCAGCTTTCTGAAGGATGGATTTTTTATTTTTCACAAATTTCATTTTATGTTGTTAGAACCAGTAAAATAGTATATTAAATTATTTCAACCAGGTGTATGTAAAGAATACATTGTTAAATAGTTAGGTGGGTAGCTGTGTCAGCATGCGTAGGCTGCAAAGGAACAAGTAATTAGGTTTATTCCATGCTGAAAAGAGAAGAAAGAAAACACTGTTTCGGCCGTGGAGCCTTCTTCAGGTGTGAGAAAGACAGGGCAGTAAGCAAAGGTAGTGTAGCAGGAGAACAAAAGCTGGGAGAGAGGAGGGGCGGGAGCAGGGGACAGACAGAGTGGCCAATCGGTAGTGTGAAGTCAGGTTAGGTGAAGAGAGGTGTGAAATGAAACCTACAATAAAAAGAGAGAATTTAGAAGACAATTAGTCTGTCGTTGAGAGAAGGAGGAAGGTGTGATTCTAGCTGCAGGATAATTTTATTTTCTGTTGTCTTTCTGATATAGGAGTTAGGAAAACCATCTTTGAGAACACTGATGGAAAGATTAGTGTGTAATTTTGGCCGTCAGAGGTGAAATGAGAAACAGGCTTAGAGAAATCTGGCCTCTCTGTCTGTCCCCTACCCTCGCCTTCCGCTCCTCCTCTCTCCCAGCTTTTGTTCTCCCGCTACGTTACCTTTGCTTACTGCCCTGTCTTTCTCACACCTGAAGAAGGCTCTGTGGCTGAAATGTTGTGTTTTTCTTCTCCTTTCAGCATATAATAAACCTATTACTTATACAGTACATTGTTGAATTCTTTGTCCATTTTTTTTCATCTTGCATAAACAGTGAGCACAGAAAAATAATAGTAACTGCTTACAGTAGCAGTAACAGTCTTCCATCAAATTGTGTAATTCTGGCCTGAATGGCAGGAAACTACAATATACATTTAATACTCTGCAACAGAAATCAAATCATCATGAAGCGTGTTAAATGAATTTAAAAATTGATTTTCAGGGTGTCTGATGCACTTTGCTTAATGTAGTTTGATTTTTTTGTGGGTGCCTGCTTTTTTGTGCTAGTATGCCACTTTATAATGATTTTTGTCTTATTTCATTTACATTTTGGCTTTATTTAACGTTATTTGACACATTTGTAAAAAAAAACAGCAAGGTTCTAGTTCCAGTTCTCTGTAGGATTACTGCATTAAGATAGCATCAGCTTTATTCTTGTTTTGAATTGAAGGACGTGTGTTCTCTAAAAGTGCACAAATAAGACCTTTTTCATTAAAACATCTACATTTTTTTAAAGTTTAGATTTTCAAAGTAATTTTAATAACTTTTCACCTCTAAAAACCCTTCTTTTGAAGAAAATATTTTGAATCTAATATTTTGAAAATATTTGAAAGAAAAATTGTTTTCCATGTAGTTGACCAGAGGTAGGACTTGTACCAGCAGAAGTGATGTTTTCTCATTGCTGTTTTTGCTGTCACAGCGAACCACAGTGAAGCGCACCTGCATCAAATCCCTCCCCAGTGTCTTGGTCATCCACCTCATGCGGTTTGGGTTTGACTGGGAGAGTGGGCGGTCCATTAAGTATGATGAGCAGATCAGGGTAAAAACAATATACTTTTTACAGAGCACCTCAGGATTGTACTGCCATGTATATGCCAAGCACTTTCTTGTATTGAAAGTATGTGTATATATATTTATATGGATTTGCTATGCATGTATTGTATATGAATATTTAATTAAAAGTATTCATTGTGAAATGTCTGACTCAGGCAAGGTATGTGAGATTTAAGAGTTTCAGAAAGCATTTTATTGACAGCTACATGTCACCACTGTTTTGTGCTATCTTGCACATTGCATTGCTGTTTTCATATTTAAGAGTACAGTGCGTCCTCTCCTATAATAATGTTTAAATCTTCTAAGGAGGAAGATACACGGTATATTTCTTTTGTTCTTTCTAAATCCCTAGTCCCAGCTGAATCTTGTAAATGGTTTGGCAATACCATCCTTCCCCAGATGAAGAACCTTTACATTCTGTTCATTTTTACATCTCTTCTTGCTGTGTCAGTTCCCCTGGGTGCTGAATATGGAGCCATATACCGTGTCTGGGATGGCCCGACAGGACTCGAGCTCAGACCATGGAGAGAATGGCCGCAGTGGGGAATTGGGAGCGGGAGGTTCTCCACGGAAAAAGGTGACGATCTCAGAGAACTATGAGCTAGTTGGCGTGGTGGTGCACAGCGGCCAGGCACACGCAGGACATTACTATTCTTTCATCAAGGACCGCAGGTGAGTGCTTGGAAGATGGGGATGGAGGCAGATGTGGGGCAGTTAGTGCAAGATCAAGCTGTATGTTGTGATTACATTGTGCTTTAGATCATATTATCAACAGAATATCAATGTTTGAAAGAATTACCAGTGGCAGAAAGGCAGAGGAGAATTGCAGTGGTTATGTTAAGATTGATTAAAGTGATTGTGCTATTCTGATTCTTTTTATGCAGTCAGGCTATAATCAATACAAATGTGAAAAAGAAGCTGGTTTTAAGCTTAATAAATATCAGCTTAATTTGTAATTACTCCTGCAGAAAATGTAACTCCATGCTATTTTTAAAATCTTTCAGAGGAAGCGCCAGAGGCAAATGGTACAAATTCAATGACAATGTGGTGGAAGAGTTCGATATGAATGATGAGACTTTAGAATATGAGTGTTTTGGAGGAGAATACAGACCCAAGGTCTATGATCAGTGTAAGTTCTGATGCAGTAAAGTTTATCGCTCATTTTGACTTTACTGCTTCTTTCTAATTAAAGTGAGGCTGTATTTCTACGCCCTTTTTACAACTATTTCTAGGGTGTGTCTTTTGTATGGAGCTGTATTGAAAATTCTTATTCCCAACCCCTAGAGATAAAGAGTACAAATCAGTATCTTTTAAATTTCTGTTCTGAAGTGGTTTAAAGTCCATTTTAAACACAAAAAAGTATTTTTTAAAAGGTAAAATAGAATACAGTTTTTATCAGGTCACTCCATATTCTCAGAGTGTTTCTGAAGTGGGACATGTATATAACTCACTTATCCCTGCATCAAAGTATCACCACTTAAGCACATTGTGAGAGGTGTTGATGGGGTCTGTTAATTTAGCCTCAAACAAAAGTTACACTAAGATGCCATAAAGCTGACTTGCTTAAGCAGCCCCACTGGCTTACATAATAAAAGAAAGGAACTACACCCACAAACAGGATAAACCAGACCAATGTCTGATGCATATCAAAGGACAGAACCTAGAGCAAGACCAAGTAGGACAAGTAGTAATTCATATTAAATAACAGGACAAGCACTCAGATTGTGAAACAAACTTTCTTCTGACTGTATATAAGAGCTGGGAAACCCTTGCAGTTTGTCTGTTCTGCAGGGCAGACCCAACACGCATTGATGTCATTATTGAGTTCAATAAAACAACTGAATCCACGAAGGATTTCCCACAACAGTTTCCATACTGCTTTTCTCTGTTCCATAGCCAATCCTTACCCAGATGTGCGCAGGCGATACTGGAATGCCTACATGCTTTTCTATCAAAGAATATCTGACCAGAACTCACCTGTTTTACCAAAGAAAAGCCGAGTGAGCGTTATGCGTCAGGAGGCAGAAGATCTGTGTCTGTAAGTAGAGTGGCAACTCGTATCTCCCCTTACCCATCAACTTTTTTGGCAGCCCACTGTTTTGTATGGGATGTACTAATTTATCAAGGAGCAGCATCCAAGGGTGAATGAGAAAAAATGTAATCATCTGAACATTAAAGCTTGCCCTTGTTTTGTGTGTTTACTAAAAGTAAGGCCGATGATGCTGAGTTTTAAAATATTATATATGGGCAACATTTGGTTTTCTGCAGTGTGATATGTTCTTAATTTCTCTTTAGGTCTGCTCCATCTTCCCCCGAAATTTCTCCTCAGTCCTCCCCCCGGCCACCTCGTGCTAATAATGACCGCCTGTCTCTTTTGACCCGGTTAGTGAGGAAAGGAGAGAAGAAAGGACTGTTTGTGGAAAAAATGCCAGCCAGAATCTACCAGGTAATGCCAGGAAATAATTTGAAATAGATAAAATCAGCTGAGTAAAAGCTGTATTATTAGTATTTTGCTAGTGTATGATGGTGTACCTCTCTTGGTAAGGGATTTCTTTTTCATGTGTAATTCTATGAGTTTATCTTGCTAAATATGGTGCTATAAATTACATTGAATCAAATTAAAAACAAAAATACGTTTTTATTTCATCTGTCTTTGACTATTTTAAGAGAGACACAGCTAGAGATCTCAATATAAATTGATTTTAAAGCCTTTCAGTATACATGAAATTTTCCCAAGAAAAATAAGGAGATGTGTTTTGTGTTATGCTTTTGTTACAGATGGTGAGAGATGAAAATCTCAAGTTTATGAAGAATCGAGATGTATACAACAGTGATTATTTCAGCTTCACTTTGTCCCTCGCTTCTGTTAATGCGGTATGCCTGCTACAATTTTTCTTTTTAGAATTAAGGAATTTATTCTATAAATCAGTGGTCATGGATTTGTGTGTATTGTAGTTAATCAAAAATACTAAAACAGTTACTGGAAATACTATTACTAGAAAATGAAGAAGAAAAACATTTACTAGAATTTGTTTTATTATAAATGTGGTAAATAATTTAAGGCATTGATGTAAGAAGCTGCTAATATTACGGGGCTGGATTCATGACGTAACAAGGATTAGCAAAGTCTTTTATCCAAATGCTTAGCCACAAAAACAGTACATCAAGAAGACTACTGTGTGTTTTAACTACACTTGCATTTGTCCGAGATTGCTTGGTTTATGTTGAGATTTATTCCTACATTACAGACCAAACTGAAGCATCCATCTTATCAGGCAATGGCAAAGGAGAGCCTTGAGCTAGCAGTCCAGTTCCTCTTCCACACCTATCTACGCACAAAGAAGAAACTCAGGTAGGCCATAGAGAAGAGAATGCAATAGACCAGTGGTTCTCATACTGTGGTACACGTACCGGCAGTGGTACGCCAAATGACCCTGGAACTGTGTCGTGTGCGCTGAAAAATCGTGACGGGTTTTCATATTTTGTATTTTAATACGTGTCGAATATGCAGCCTACGTACTACGATACAGTGCGCGCTAATACTTCAGTGGACACAAGAGATACTCTGTAATTCTATACCAACCTATAGGAATGCGTGCTACGGATGCAAGTGACCAATTGTATTTAAAAAAAGCTACTGTATCTCCAGCAAATAGGGAGAAAGGAGAATGTGCGTGATTTTGGAACAATGCCAACGTTGTAAACACAGGAATGCGTAGAAATACGTGCTACGAACGCAGGTAATCTTGTGAGCACACGAAAGCGTGATAACAGAAAAATATTTAAGAACTGTTCTAATTTGAGAAAAATACACTGAGCGTCTCTGTGTTTCGCTCCCATGCGCATTAAATAAAAACTTTAAATACGGAAATAAAAACGGAAACGTGGAAAAATGCAAGCTTGCGGATTGCTAAAGCAGGTAAGCTACACTATTTTTGAAGAACCTTATTTACCGTTGGCAAAAGAGCTGACACGTATTGTGTAGAGAAAAAGCTGCTAAACAGCTCGACCTGCTGCCCCCCTCCCCCTGAAAGACACAGTCATTCATAGAATTATTGAAATGAAGGATAATATCAAAAGTACGCTGACAGAGCGCGTTAAGATGAGCAGATGTTTTTCACTGCAATTAGATGAGTCTGTAGTCGATTTGGCCAATTTGCTCGTTTACGTTAGATACGAGTTTGAGGGCATGTCCCATGAAGACTTTCTGTTCTGTAAACCGCTACCAACAGGAACTACAGGAGAGCACATATTTCAGCTTCTGAATGAATTTATCAAAGAGAATGGCCTCGACTGGATAAAATGTGTCTGAGTTTGTACAGACGGTGCTAGAGCAATGACAAGCCTACATAACGGTGTAGTTGCACGAATTAGATAGGTTGCTCCAGAAATTAATGTACGCATTACAACATCCACCGCGAGACCTTTGCCGTCAAGAAAATGCCTGACGATTTAATATCTGCTAGACTCTGTTGTGAATTGTATCAAGGCTCGAAAAATTAATTCACATCTGCTTTGCTCAACTAAACAGGCTCACCCCTCTTACTGAAATGGTGCTTTTTTATTAGTTGTTGTTAATGTTTTTTTTCTGTAAAACACTTTGAGAAGCCACCTTTAAAGGCGCTATATCAAATAAAGTTTATTGTTATAATATTTATTATATGTATGTGTGAGTGTGTGTGCACGCGCGCTCATGTTGGTCTTTTTTTTAGAATTTCTGGGGTTCTTATGAGATGATGACTTGTAGGTGGTACTTGGATGCTTTGGTTGGATTAGGGGTGGTACTTGGTCCAAAAAGTTTGAGAACCACTGCAATAGACAGTAATGTTTTATACATACAAGAAGGAAAAAAGACTAAATGAATGTCTTCACATATAAAACCACAGTTTGCCCACATATAAACTTTTATTAAAACTTTCCACTTGTAATAGATGATTCAATATTTATTTCCCTGCTAATTAAATCTAAAGTTTGTATATATCCCCACTGATAGATAATGTGGTATATGCACTGTGGCTGCTGTTGCATCATCCAGGTGGGTGCTGCACATTGGTGGTGGTGGAGGGGAGTCTCCATTATTTGTAAAGCGCTTTGAGTGGAGTGTCCAGAAAAGCTCTATATAAGTGTAAGGAATTGGTAATACATCTGCACCAAAATCTATAGTACCCTAGAGACTCGACACTGTGAATCATGTTGTGTCAAATGCAGAGCACATGAGCCTGCAACATGAATTAGTGTAAAGCCTGCCCAATGCAGTAGGGATCCTGATAATTATATGTGTATGTACTAATTTTCCTCCTTTCTTTCGCTGTATTGTAGGGTTGACACAGAGGAGTGGATTGCTACGATAGAAGTTCTGCTGTCCAAGAGCAATGAAGCCTGCAAGTGGATGATTGAATACTTAGTTGGATCAGAAGGACGGGAACTTGTTAAGTAAGGTTGCAAAAGAGAGTCAAGGGTGATGTTTTTAAAGCAGTGATTTTAATTAAACTTTCATGTTGCTTTCATGCATCCTATTAAATTTACCAATATAAGGTCAGTTCGTGCTATAATTGGTAACTTTAATTTTACTAATCAGGGTAAAATTATGACGTTTAGTTCTCATCTGCAGTAATTAGCCGTAAAATTTAAAAAACGTGACATGATACTAAGGTGTACGTACCAAGCTTTTTAACCCACACCCAATCCCAGTGCAGTTTGTCAAAGCTGTCACTGGGGTAATTTATAATCTCTTAAGAGAGGAATGCTGATTTTGTGGACTTCAAAGGGCAAATGGAAAATGAACTTCACCTTAACTGTTATACATTCTTTAAAATGGACAGTTGAAGGATGTACTCAGCAAGCACGTTGGCTTTTGTCTTAATTTGCCTTCAAAGCCTAGTCTTCAAGTCAGATTATCCTCATATCTGAGTAACTGTGCTCTGCTGCTCTGAGAGGTGATTTGCTGTTATTTCACATTTTGGTCTGGAGCCATGTTTAGAGTTTTGTTTGGGGCGGAAGATGGAATGCACCTGTAAGTGCTCTCATAGGCGCATTGTTTATTTTGGGGAGGAGAAGCGCTGGAGATTTTTGCAACAGCCTGCTCAGGAATGTAAATACATCCAGCGGAAATGTGTGCAGAAAGGGGGGCCAGCAGCCATTTGGCACTGAGTGTTCGTAATCCAATTGGTTGTTGAGATCGAACGTTTGAGCAGCCCTTCTATCACACCGTGGCTTTCTGAAAGCTCATGGGAGGAATAGGAATTTTTTATGCTAAGACCAACCTGGAACAGCCCATCACCCAACACTCAGCATGAGTTAAGTGTTTTGGGTATCAGAACAGCTTTGCTAACTTATTGGGCTATTTGTTTTCTGTGCTAAGAAGGTGATCATATATCAGGAGAAAGACAGAACAGGTGTGAGTGTATTTGTACTTAATTAGCTGCTTCTCAAAGGTGCACTTTTTCTCACTCAATTTATTGTATACTTCCTCTGTTAACTCTTTCCATAATTCACAACCCTGTAGTTTGTCACTGTAGTTATTGCCCTCTAAAACTAGACATTGTACGATCAGTTACAATTGTGTCATATTGGTCATAAGTTATTCTTTCAATTTCCAAGCCATTCTTTGTGTAGGTAATCTTTGTTTTTTCAAGAAAAGGTTTAGTTAGGTATTATGATCTTTTAATAGCCAGACAGGTTTTAGGGCCAAAGGCCTTCTCTTATTCTTAATATTTCTTGCAGGATATGCCTTTTGGAGTCCAGTGTAAGGGAAGTGCGGGTTGTTGTAGCTACAGTCCTGGAGAAGACACTAGAGAGTGCCTTACATTTTCAAGACAAGGGTCTTGATTTGCTGTTGGAAGCGCTGCTCTCCTTACTGGACAAGGATGTTCTTGAAAACTGCAAGAACTGTTCCCAGTACTTTTCACTGTTCAGCAACTTTGTGCAAAGGGTGAGTCATGCTTGTTCATATGAGCAATACATGTAAGGAAAATGTAACGAAGCAACCACCCATTTCCATTTAAATGCCTTATGCTGTAGATTTTTTTTAAATTATGGATACGTTTAATAATTATGATTGAAAAGAATGCATGGTCAGATTTCTTTCAGCAATGTAATCAAGTTGTGCTGTGATGTAGACAGCACTGGGTGAGCTCTGAACCTGACTTTGTACTTTTGGTCCCTTGCAGGGTTACAGGTCCTGCCAAATTCTGTTGAATCACTCAGCGTACAGGAGGATGCTTATTTTCTTATTGGGACCCAACCGACTGAACAATCAGGTGAAGCTAAAATGCCAAGGAGCTAACAAACTAATTTTGTGTCGCTTTCTCTCTGTGCAGTTTCCATCAATTATACCATTCAGTATGTTCAGTTTTATTTACTCTACATTGCTCAGTCTTTGTGCCCCGATTTGTCAAGTGGCTGTGCTCTGTATTGATGATTGGCTGTGCCCTGTCCTTGTATTACTCAGTATACAAGTTGTGTAAAGACAATTTTCCATTGTCTTTACCCTTTCTGGCACTGTTCTAAAGATCAGTCAGTCACTCTCTGTACCCTATGTAATCCTGCTGTTTCTGGGACTTCCTGCAGAATCGGCGGTGGAGTTCAGCCCAGGCCCGTGAGTTTCTTCACCTACACAACACCCTAGCTCTGTTGGTGCTGCACTCAGACATCACCTTCCAGAGGACAGTTGGTGAGATCTTACAGCACATTTTTGTCCTTCATTTTAAATTTTTATATAATCTATACTTAATTTAACTTATTGTAAACCTTGACTATTACTGACCTCAGTGATTTTCACAATGTCTGTGAAAGCAGCTGACAGCACTACAGCTTCACTGCCATCTAAAGTAAGTGAGAGATGAAGATCAAGGCTTTATAGATGTATACAGAAAGTGCTTGAAATATCTTGTGCTTATGTGAGAACTAAAAATAAACAACATGTTAGGTTCTTTGTTCTTTGTAAGCAGCTAATAAATTCCATATTCTATGTGATTTTAAATGATCTTGGATACACTCAAAGTATTCCAACAAAATGAGCATCAGGTGGTGCAGGTGGTAGAGGCTTAAATTGAACTCTGCAGTGCAAATCTATGACTTGCCACTGTAGGAATGTGAGACCTGGACATGTAGCTGAAGCAGGCTTTCCTGAGGATGAAAACATTAGCCGCTAAGTGTCAGAGGCCAGGTCAGATAAGCTAGAAGATTGCAAGATATGCATTGCATTCTCTTACCTACCTTAAGACATAGAGCTTTAACAGGAATTCCTGTGAACAATTAATTATAATAGTATGTTAACCACATTAAACTTGTGTTCTGTAGTTATTGTGCTATGTTAACTCCAATGCATTGGACATTTTTCAGGTTTAAAGGTAATATGCTGGGTAGGAATCACTCAAAGTTAAGATGCCTCTACAACATGTAGTAAATGAGATTAACTGTTGCTGGATTTCTGTGCCTTGAGAGTTATCTTCACCATTACAGTACCATAAAAAATATTTTTCCCCTATATGTTCTTCTGTATGTGCTTTCAGCTTCAGGTCTGTACAAGCATAGTCCATTGTTAAGTGTACCTGCATCTGCCTCCTTGTTACCTCTCCATGCTGACATTGAGGCCTTGCTCTTCAAGCCAGAAGGACAGCCCTATCTTCTGGAGGTAATTCAGCATATGCAAGCAGAGCTAGACCCATGCTGTTCCTCAGGGAAAACCATTGGAAATCAATAGGATTCTTAAAAGTACTTTCAAAAGATTTGACAAATTTGAGATTGAAATTGGGTGGATATGCATCAAAAAAATAAAATAGCAATTTCTAAATTTCTTTTAAAAAAGGGTCATTTTTATGCCTGTCACAGGGATTGACTAAGATGTGATATATATTTTATGGACCATAAAAAGAAACTCTTATGCAGAATTTTGCATACAAAACACATTTCACAGAAAATCCATTAAGGAAAAATTGCAAAACTTGTCTCTTTTTCTGTAGCAAGTATACTAACATTTTATTGAACAGACTTGACATAGGTGAACTCATTTTGTTTATTCACATTTGTCATCAATAGGAAGTCTAGCGTGAAAGTCAGAGGCTAGTAGTATGGCTAATGTTGTTGTGGACAAAGTTAGAATCATTACAAAATTAACATCTGTGGTACACTATATTGCAACATCCTGTCTTGTTGGAATCGGCTCACTCCTCACCATGCCAGTTCACTGATATGCCAGTGATGCCACACATCATCCTGCTTTATTCACAAATATTCATTGGTGTTCAAGTCTGGCAAGTAGAGCAGCCACAGTCTAACTATCACATAGTGAGGTTGCATTTTAAGAACACACCTATGCCAGCAAGAGACAGCATATTTCTTCAATTACCAGTTGCTCAAAGTGGTTGTCATTTGATAAATGGGACATATTGATTACTTTACATTTCTTGGTTTTCACAAGGCATTAAGGATTTATTAGTAAAATTATGGATTCTACCATTGAGTCATTACTGTAAAAATGGGGTAGCCCTCACAATTTTTTCACTTTAAGATATTGGCACAATTGATCTGTTATTGCTTCATTGACTGATAATTCAATGATAATTATATGCTAAAAGATCTAGATCAAGGATCACCCATCCTGATCCTTGAGAGACCCAATCCGGCAATTTTTGTAGGTCCCCATTGAATCACCAGGTCCTAAAGATATTGAACAATTCCATTGTTATCAGTTAAACAGGCAATTAAAATTAGTACTCTTTAGCCCTCATAGTCCAGAGTTCTCTTAAGGGAACAGATTACTTGCTTGATTCATTAATAGCTTACAGGTGTTAACCAGTTTTTAAAAACAGGTGAATTATAAGATTTACTAGATCCAAGGTTCTCCAGGAAACTAAGCAAGATGTTATGAATTTGGGAACAATTTATGGTCATTGGGAGCCCCATACTAAGTTTATTATTGACTTAAACTGAGTTTTCTTTCTCCATGCTAGGTTATGTTCGCCATGCGGGAGCTGTCAGGTCCTTTGTCTTTCCTGATCGCGATGATTACCTATTGCTGTTTCTGCAATGAGCACTTCTCTCTGAATGTGCTGCAGCTCATTAAGGTAACATGACACGAGAGCTCCATATGCTGGAAGGAAAGCAGATATTCCACAGGGAAAAGTTTATAGCACTGAATGCAGGTAGTCACCCACAAATGTGCTGAAAGAACCTGAGGTCACTATCTAATTGAACATTCACTTTTTTATAAAAATCTTTTGTATGGGGAAAAAAAGATGGTAGAAGTATTTTCTTAGAATATTTAATTCCAGAATAGTACTAGAGCCAACTTTTTGAAGATGAAGTCTATTGAAATTAAGTCTATTCTTCTAACTACATTTCTATTTTTGACATTGTATTTTTGTCTTTTGT